>NW_027513563.1:1479640-1512504 GCF_048772815.1 Callospermophilus lateralis
AAAAATATTTGCTGGTATTTCGGAAAACAACGTAGATTCTTGGACGCTTGGCAACCCCTTTCAATGAAAAGTGCTACTCGCCAGGTCTGCTTAGGGCTACTTGAAGAGGAAACAAAACCATAGAGACAAAACTGAAAACTACTTTATTTTCTCAAGTTTCAAAGAGCTAGTACAAACCATGTTGGATTTAGAGTTCCAAATTCATCTATCTCTATAGGAGAGAACAGAGTGAAACCTAAAAATAAAAACTGCTACAGTAAATAACGCTTCAACCTAGAAGAACAAAATTAGGTGAGCCAAGTGGGATTTGTGTACTGATCATTACCACCAAGTATCTTCAATATTGGGTAAAATAATATTTGCTGGTAATTCGGAAACTCGTAATTTCTTGGAAGCTTGGCAACCACTTTCAATGAAAGTGCTTTTTCCACAGTCTCTGCTTAGGGCTACTTGAAGAGGCAACAAACAATGGAGACAAAACTGAAAACTATTTTATTTTGTCAAGTTTCAAAGAGCTACTAAAACAATGTTGGATTTAGAGTTCCAAATTCTTCCATCTCTATAGGAGAGAACAGAGTGAAACCTAAAAAGAAAAACTGCTGCAGTAAATAACGCTTCAACCTAGAAGAAAAAAATTTGGTGAGGCAAGTGGGATTTGTGTACTGATCATTACCACCAAGTATCATCAAGATTGGTAAAATAATATTTGCTGGTAATTCGGAAACTCATAATTTCTTGGAAGATTGGCAACCACTTTCAATGAAAGTGCTTTTCCACAGTCTCTGCTTAGGCTACTTAAAGAGGAAACAAACCATGGAAACAAAACTGAGAACTAAGATATTTGTTAAGTTTTCAAAGAACTACTAAAACCATGTTGGATTTAGAGATCCAAATTCATCTATCTATATAGGAGAGAACGGAATGAAACCTAAAAATAAAAATGCTACAGTAAATAACCCTTCAACCTACAAGAAAAAAATTTTGGTGAGCCAAGTGGGATTTGTGTACTGATAATTACCAACAAGTATCATCAAGATTGGGTGAAAAAATATTTGCTGGTGTTTCGGAAACTTGTAATTTCTTGGAAGCTTGGCAACCCCTTTCAATGAAAGTGCTTTTCCACAGACTCTGCTTAGGGCTACGTGAAGAGGAAAAAAACCATAGAGATAAAGCTGAGAACTACTTTATTTTGTCAAGATTCAAAGAGCTACTACAAACCATGTTTGATTGAGAGTTCCAAATTCATCTATCTGTATAGGAGAGAACAGAGTGAAACCAAACAATAAAAACTGCTACTGTAAACGAACGCTTCAACCTAGAAGAATAAAATTTGGTGAGCCAATTGTGATTTTTGTACTGATCATTACCACCAAGTATCATCAACATTTTGTGAAAAAATATTTGCTGGTCTTTAGGAAACTCCTAATTTCTTGGAATCTTTGCATCCCCTTTCAATGAAAGTGCTTTTGAACAGTCTCTGCTTAGGACTATTTGAAGAGGAAACAATCCATAGAGAAAAAACCGAGAACTACTTTATTTTGTCAACTTTCAAAGAGCTACTACAAACCAGGTTGTATTTAGAGTCCAAATTCATCTATCTCTATAGGAGAGAACAAAGTGAAACCTAAAATATAAACTGCTACTGTAAACGAACGCTTCAAACTAGAAGAACAAATTTTGGTGAAAAAAGTGGGATTTGTTTACTGATCATTACCACCAAGTATCATCAAGATTGGTTGAAAAATATTTGCAGTTATTTCGGAAACTCGTAATTTCTTGGAAGTTTGGCAACCCCTGCAATGAGAGTGCTATTCGCCAGTCTCTGGTTAGGATTTCTTGAAGAGGAAACAAACCATAAAGACAAAAATAAGATCTACTTTATTTTGAAAAGTGTCAAAGAGCTACTACAAACCATGTTGGATTTAGAGTTCCAAAATCATCTATCTATATGGGAGAGAATAGAGTGAAACCTAAAAAAAAAAAAAAAAACTGCTACTGTAATCGAACGATTCAACCTACAATAACAAAATTTGGTGAGCCAAGTGGGATTTTTGTACTGATCATTACCACCAAGTATCATCAAGATTGGGTGAAACAATATTTGCTGGTATTTCGGAAATTCGTAATTTCTTGGAAGCTTGGCAGCCCCAATCAATGAAAGTGTTTTTCCACAGTATGTCCTTCGGTCTACTTGAAGTGGAAACAAACCATAGGCACAAAACTGAGAACTGCTTTATTTTGTCAAGTTTCCAAGAACTACTACAAACCATGTTGGATTTAGAGTTCCAAAATCATCTATGTGAATAGGAAAGAACAGAGTGAAACCTAAAAATAAAAACTGCTACTGTAAATAAAGCTTCAAGCTAGAAGAAGAACATTTGGTGAGCCAAGTGGGATTTGTGTACTGATAATTACCACCAAGTATCATCAAGTTTGGGTGAAAAAATATGTGCTGGTATTTCAAAAAGTCGTAATTTCTTGGAAGTTGGCCATCCCTTTCAATGAAAGTGCTTTTCCACAGTATCTGCTTAGGGCTAGGTGAAGAGAAAACAAACCAAAGAGACAAAACTGAGAACTACTTTATTTTGTCAAGATTCAAAGTGCTACTACAAACCATGTTGGATTTCGGATTCCAAATTCATCTATCTACATAGGAGAAAACACAGTGAAACCTAACAATAAAAACTGCTACTGTAAACGAACGCTTCAACGTAGAAGAGCAAAGTTTGATGAGCCAAGTGGGATTTGTGTATTGATCATTTCCACACAGTAACATCAAGATTGGGTGAAAAAATATTTGCTGGTATTTTGGAAACTCGTAGATTCTTGGACGCTTGGCAACCCCTTTCAATGAAAGTGCTTTTCCACAGTCTCTGCTTAGGGCTACTTGAAGAGGAAACAAACCATAGAGACAAAACTGAGAACTACTTTATTTTGTCAAGTTTCGAAGAGCTACTACAAACCATGTTGGATTTAGAGCTCCAGATTCATCTATCTATATAGGAGAGAACAGAGTGAAACCTAAAAATAAAAACTGCTACTGTAAACGAACGCTTCAACCTAGAAGAACAAATTTTGTGAACCAACTGGAATTTGTGTACTGATCATTACCTCCAAGTATCATCAAGATTGGTTGAAAAAATATTTGCTGGTATTTCAGAAACTCGTATATTCCTGGAAGCTTGGCCATCCATTTCAATTAAAGTGTTATTCGCCAGACTCTGATTAGGGCTATTTGAAGAGGAAACAAACCATAGAGACAAAACTGTGAACTACTTTATTTTGTCAAGTTTCAAGGAGCTACTAAAAACCATGTTGGATTTAGAGTTCCAAATCCTTCCATCTATATAGGAGAGAACAGAGTGAAACCTAAAGATAAAAACTGCTACTGTAAACGAAAACTTCAACCTAGAAGAACAAATTTTGGAGAACCAAAAGGGATTTGTTTTATGATCATTACCACCAACTATCATCAAGATTGGGTGAAAAAATATTTGCTGGTATTTCAGAAATTCGTAATTTCTTGGAAGCTTGGCAACCCCGTTCAATGAAAGTGCTTTTCACCAGTCTCTGCTTTTGGCTACTTGAAGTGGAAACAAACCATAGAGACAAAACTGAGAACTACTTTATTTTTCAAGTTTCAAAGAGCTACTTCAAACCATGTTGGATTTAGATTCCAAATTCATCTATCTATATGGAGAGAACAGAGTGAAACCTAAAAATATAAACTGCTACTGTAGAAGAACGCTTCAACATGGTAGAACAAATTTTGGTGAGCCAATTGGGGCTTGTGTACTGATCATTATCAGCAAGTATCATCAAGATTGGGTGAAAAAATATTTGCTGGTATTTCGGAAACATGTTATTTCTTTGAAGCTTGGCAACCCCTTTCAATGAAAGTGCATTTCCCCAGTCTCTGCTTAGGGGCATTGAAAAGGAAACAAACCATAGAGACAAAAGTGAGAACTACTTTGTTTTGTCAAGTTTCAAAGAGCCTCTAGAATCCATGTTGGATTTAGAGTTCCAAATTCATCTATCTATATAGGAGAAAACACAGTGAAACCTAAAAATAAAAACTGCTACTGTAAATAACGCTTCAACCTAGAAGAAGAAAATTTGGTGAGCCAAGTGGGATTTGTGCACTGATCATTACTACCAAGTATCATCAAGATTGGGTGAAAAAATTTTTACTGGTATTTCGGAAACTCGTAATTTCGTGGAACCTTGCAACCCCTTTCAATGAAAGTGCTTTTCCACAGTCTCTGATTAGGGCTAATTGAAGAAAAAACAAACCAAAGAAAAAAACTGTGAACTACTTTATTTTGTCAATTTTCGAGATCTACTACAAACCATGTTGGATTTAGAGTTCCAAATTTATCTATCTGTATTGGAGAGAACAGAGTGAAACCTAAAAATAAAAACTGCTACTGTAAAGGAAAGATTCAACCAAGAAGAACAAATTTTGGTGAACCAAGTGGGATTTGGGTTCTGATCATTACCACCAAGTATCATAAAGATTAGGTGAAAAAATATTTGCTGGTATTTCGGAAACTCGTAATTTCTTGGAAGCTTGGCAAACCCTTTCAATGAAAGTGCTTTTCCACAGTCTCTGCTTAGGGCTACTTGAAGAGGAAACAAACCATAGAGAGAAAACTGAAAACTACATTATTTTGTCAAGTTTCAAAGAGCTACTACAAACCATGTTGGATTTAGAGTTCCAAATTTATCTATCTGTATAGGACAGAACAGAGTGAAACCTAAAAATAAAAACTGCTACTGTAAATAACGCTTCAACATAGAAGAACAAAATTTGGTGAGCCAAGTTTGATTTGTGTACTAATCATTACCACCAAGTATCATCACGATTGGGGGAAAAAATATTTGCTGGTATTTCGGAAACACGTAGATTCTTGGACGCTTGGCAACCAATTTCAATGAAAGTGCTATTCGCCAGTCTCTGATTAGGGCTCCTTGAAGAGGAAACAAACCATAGAGACAAAAATGAGAACTACTTTGTTTTGCCAAGTTTCAGAGAACTACTACAAACTATGCTCGATATAGAGTTCCAAATTCAACCATATATATAGGAGAGATCAGAGTGAAACCTAAAAATAAAAACTGCTACTGGAAACGAACGCTTCAACCTAGAAGAACAAATTTTGATAAACCAAGTGGGATTTGTGTTCTGCTCATTACCACCAAGTATCATCAAGATTGGGTGAAAAAATATTCTCTGGTATTTCGGAAACTCGTAATTTCTTGGAAGCTTGGCAAACCCTTTCAATGAAAGTACTTTTCGCCAGTCTCTGCTTAGGGCTACTTGAAGAGGAAACAAACCAAAGAGAAAAAACTGAGAACTACTTTATTTTATCATGTTTCAAAGAGCTACTAAAAAGCATGTTGGATTTCGAGTTCCAAATTCATTGGTCTGTATATAAGAGAACAGAGTGAAACCTAAAAATAAAAACTGCTACTTTAAAAAAAGCTTCAACCTAGAAGAACAAAATTTGGTGAGCCAAGTCAGATTTGTGTACTGATCATCACCACCAAATATCATCAATATTGGGTGAAAAAATATCTGCTGGTATTTCGGAAACTCGTAATTTCTTGGAAGCTTGGCAACCCCTTTCAATGAAAGTGCTTTTCCACAGTCTCTGCTTAGGGCTACTTGAAGAGGAAACAAACCATAGAGACAAAACTGAGAACTACATTATTTCGTCAAGTTTCAAAGAGCTACTACAAACCATGTTGTATTTAGAGTTCCAAATTCATCTATCTATATAGAAGAGAACAGAGTGAAACCTAAAAATAAAAACTTCTACTGTAAACAAATTCTTCAACCTAAAAGAACAAATTTTGGTGTACCAAGTGGGATTTGTGTTCTGATCATTAGCACCAAGTATCATCAAGGTTGGGTGAAAAAATATTCTCTGGTATTTCGGAAACTCGTAATTTCTTGGAAGCTTGGCAAACCCTTTCAATGAAAGTGCTTTTTCACAGTCTCTGCTTAGGGTTACTTGAAGAGGAAACAAACCAAAGAGAAAAAACTGAGAACTACTTTATTTTATCATGTTTCAAAGAGCTACTAAAAAGCATGTTGGATTTCGAGTTCCAAATTCATCTATCTATATAGAAGAGAACAGAGTAAAACCTTAAAATAAAAACTGCTACTTTAAAAAAAGCTTCAACCTAGAAGAACAAAATTTGGTGAGCCAAGTCAGATTTGTGTACTGATCATTACCAGCAAGTATCATCAAGATTGGGTGAAAAAATATCTGCTGGTATTTCGGAAACTCTTAATATCTTGGAAGATCTGCAACCCCTTTCAATGAAATTGCTTTTCCACAGTATCGGCTTAGGGCTACTTGAAGTCGAAACAAACCATAGAGACAAAACTGAGAACTACTCCTTTTTTTCAAGTTTCAAAGAGCCACTACAAACCATGTTGGATTCAGAGTTTCAAATTCATCTATCTACATAGGAGACAACAGAGTGAAAGTTAAAAATAAAAACTGCTACTCTATACGAACGCTTCAATCTAGAAGAACAGATTTTGGTGAACCAAGTGGGATTGTGTACTGATCATTACCACCAAGTATCATCAAGATTGGGTGAAAAAGTATTCGCTGGTATTTTGAAAACTCGTAATTTCTTGGAAGCTTGGCACCCCCTTTCTGTGAAAGTGCTTTTCCATAGTCTCTGCATAGGGCTACTTGAAGAGGATACAAACCGTAGAGAAAAAACTGAGAACTAATTTATTTTGTCAAGTTTCAAAGATCTTCTACAAACCCTGTTGGATTTAGAGTTCCAGATTCATCTATCTATACAGGAGAGAACAGAGTGAAACCTAAAAATAAAAACTGCTGCTGAAAATAACGCGTCGACATAAAAGAAGAAAATTTGGTGAGCCAAGAGGGATTTGTGTACTGATAATTACTACCAAGTATCATCAAGATTGGGTGAATATATATTTGCTGGTATTTTAGAATCTCATAATTTCTTGGAAGCTGGCAACCCCTTTCAATGAAAGTCCTTTTCCACAGTATCTGCTTAGGGCTACTTGAAGAGGAAAAAAAACAAAGAGACAAAACTGAGAACTACTTGATTTTGTCAAGTTTCAAAAAGCCACTACAAACCCTGTTGGATTCAGAGTTCCAAATTCATCTATCTATATAGGAGACAAGAGAGTGAAAGTTAAAAATATAAACTGCTACTGTAAACGAATTCTTCAATCTAGAAAAACAAATTTTGGTGAACCAAGTGGGATTTGTGTACTGATCATTATCACCACGTATCATCAAGATTGGGTAAAAAAATATTTGCTGATATTTCGGAAACTCCCAATTTCTTGGAAGCTTGGCAACCCTGTTCTTTGAAAGTGCTTTTCCACAGTCTCTGCTTAGGGCTACTGTAAGAGGATAAAAACCATAGAGAAAAATCTGAGAACTACTTTGTTTTGTCAAGTTTCAAAGAGCTACTACAAACCATGTTGGAGTTAGAGTTTCAAATTCATCTATCTGTATAGGAGAGAATAGAGTGAAACCTAAAAATAAAAACTGCTATTGTAAATAACGCTTCAACCTAGAAGAAGAAAATTTGGTGAGCCAAGTGGGATTTGTGTACTGATAATTACTACCAAGTATCATCAAGATTGGGTGAAAAAATATTTGCTGATATTTCGGAAACTCCCAATTTCTTGGAAGCTTGGCAACCCTGTTCTTTGAAAGTGCTTTTCCACAGTCTCTGCTTAGGGCTACTGTAAGAGGATAAAAACCATAGAGAAAAATCTGAGAACTACTTTGTTTTGTCAAGTTTCAAAGAGCTACTACAAACCATGTTGGATTTAGAGTTTCAAATTCATCTATCTGTATAGGAGAGAATAGAGTGAAACCTAAAAATAAAAACTGCTATTGTAAATAACGCTTCAACCTAGAAGAAGAAAATTTGGTGAGCCAAGTGGGATTTGTGTACTGATAATTACTACCAAGTATCATCAAGATTGGGTGATAAAATATTTGCTGGTATTTTGGAAACTCGTAATTTCCTGGAGCTTGGCAACCCCTTTCAATAAAAGTGCTTTTCCACAGTATCTGCTTAGGACTAATTGAAGTGGAAACAAACCATAGACACAAAACTGAGAACTACATTATTTTGTCAATTTTCAAAGTGCTACTACAAACCATGTTAGATTTAGAGTTCCAAATTCATCTAATATATATTAGAGAACAGAGTGAAACCCAAAAATAAAATCTGCAACTGTAAACGAACGCTTTAACCTAGAACAACGAATTTTGGTGAACCAAGTGGGATTTGTGTACTGATAATTACCACAAAGTATCATCAAGATTGGGTGAAAAAATATTTGCTGGTGTTTCGGAAACTCGTAATCGTGGAAGCTTGGCAACCCCTTTCAATGAAAGTGCATTTCCAGAGTCTTTGCCTAGGACTACATGAAAAAAAAACGAACCCTAATGAGA
This sequence comes from Callospermophilus lateralis, assembly GCF_048772815.1. NCBI lineage: Eukaryota > Metazoa > Chordata > Mammalia > Rodentia > Sciuridae > Callospermophilus > Callospermophilus lateralis. The sequence goes on from NW_027513563.1 coordinate 1,488,118, forward strand.
AAAATGAGAACAACTTTATTTTTCAAGTTTCAAGGAGCTACTACAAACCATGTTGGATTTAGAGTTCCAAATTTATCGATCTATATAGGAGAAAACAGAGTGAAACCTAAAAATAAAAAATGCTACCGTAAATGAACGCTTTAACCTAGATTAAGAAAAATTGGTGCGCCAAGTGGGATTTGAATACTGATCATTACCACCAAGTATCATCATGATTGGGCAAAAAAATATTTGCGGGTATTTGGAAAACACGTAGCTTCTTGGACGCTTAGCAACCCCTTTCAATGAAAGTGCTTTTCCACAGTCTCTGCTTAGGGCTACTTGAAGAGGAAACAAACCATAGAGACAAAAATGAGAACTGCTTTATTTTGTCAAGTTTCAAAGAGTTACTACAAACCATTTTGGATTTAGAGTTCCAAATTCATTATTCTCTATAGGAAAGAACAAAGTGAAACCTAAAAATAAAAATGCTAGTGTAAACGAACGCTTCAACCTAAAAGAACTAAATTTGGTGAGCCAAGTGGAATTTGTGTACTGATCATTACCACCAAGTATCATCAAGATTGGGTGAAAAAATATTTGCTGGTATTTCGGAACCTCGGAATTTCTTGGAAGCTAGAAAACCCCTTTCAATGAAAGTGCTATTCACGAGTCTCTGATTAGGGCTACTTGGAGAGGAAATAAACCATAGAGAAAAAACTAGAACTACTTTATTTCGTCAAGTTTCAAAGAGCTACTACAAACCATGTTGGATTTAGAGTTCCAAATTCATCTATGTATATAGGAGAGAACAGAGAGTAACCTAAAAATAAAAAGTGCTACTGTAACCGAGCGCTTCAACCTAGAAGAACAAAAGTTGTTGAACCAAGTGCGATTTGTGTACTGATCATTACCACCAAGTATCATCAAGATTGGGTGAAAAAATATTTGCTGGTATTTTGGAAATTTGTAATTTCTTGGAAGCTTGGCAACCCCTTTTAATGAAAGTGCTTTTTCACAGTCTCTGCTTAGCGCTACTTGAAGAGGAAACAAACCATGGAGACAAAACTGAGAACTACTATATTTTGTCAAGTTTCAAAGAGCTACTACAAATTATTTTGGAATTAGAGTTCCAAATTCATCTATCTTTATAGGAGACAACAGAGTGAAACCTAAAATTATACACTGCTATTTTAAACGAATGCTTCAACCTAAAAGAACAAATTTTGGTGAACGAAGTGGGATTTGTGTACTGATCATTACCACCAAGTGTTATCAAGATTGGGTGAAAAAATATTTGCTGGTATTTCGGAAAATCATAATCTCTTGGAAGCTTGGCAACACCTCTCAATGAAAGTGCTTTTCCAAAGTCTCTGCTTAGGGCTACATGAAGAGGAAACAAACCATACAGACCAAACTGAGAACTAATTTATTTTGTCAAGTTTCAAAGAGTTACTACAAACCATGTTTGATTTAGAGTTCCAAATACATCTATCTATATAGGAGACAACAGAGTGAAACATAAAAAAAAAAAAAACTGCTAGTGTAAATGAATTCTTCAACATAGAAGAACCAATTTTGGCGAACCAAGTGGGATTTGGGTTCTGATCATTACCACCAGGTATCATCAAGATTGGGTGAAAAAATCTTTGCTGGTATTTTGGAAACTCGTAATTTCTTGGAAGCTTGGCAACCCCTTTCAATGAAAGTGCTTTTCCACAGTCTCTGCTTAGGGCTACTTGAAGAGGAAACAAACCATAGAGTCAAGACTGAGAACTACTTTATTTTGTCAAGTTTCAAAGAGCTACTACAAGCCATGTTGGATTTAGAGTTCCAAATTCATTATTCTATATAGGAGAGAACATAGTGAAACCTAAAAATAAAAACTGGTACTGTAAACGAACGCTTGAACCTAGAAGAACAAAATTTGGTGAGACAAGTGGGATTTGTGTACTTATCATTACCACCAAGTATCATCAAGATTGGGTGAAAAAATATTTGCTGGTATTTCGGAATCTCGAAATTTCTTGGAAGCTTGGCAACCCCTTTCAATGAAAGTGCTTTTCACCGTCTCTGGTTAGGGCTACTTGAAGAGGAAACAAACCATAGAGACAAAACTGAGAACTACTTTATTTAGTCAAGTTTCAAAGAGCTACTACAAACCATGTTGGATTTAGAGTTCCAAATTCATCTATCTATGTAGGAGAAAAAAGAGTGAAAACTAAGAATATAAATTACTAGTGTAAATAAATGCTTCAACGTAAAAGAACAAAATTTGTTGAGCCAAGTGACATTTGTGTACTGATAATACCACCAAGTATCACCAAGTTTGGGTGAAAATATATTTGCTTGTATTTCGGAAACTTGTAGATTCTTGGACGCTTGGCATCCCCTTTCAATGAAATTGGTTTTCGCCGGTCTCTACTTTGGCTAGTTGAACAGGAAACATACCATAGAGACAAAACGGAGAACTACGTTATTTTGTCAAGTTTCAAAGAGCTACTACAAACCATGTTGGATTTAGAGTTCCAAATTCATCTATCTATGTAGGAGAGAACAGAGTGAAACCTAGAAATAAAAACTGCTAATGTAAACGAAACCTTCAACCTAGAAGAACAAAAATTGGTGAGCCAAGTGGGATTTGTGTACTGATCATTACAACCAAGTATCATCAAGATTGGGTGAAAAAATATTTGCTGGTATTTCGGAAACTCGTTATTTCCTGGAAGATTGGCAACCCCTTTCAATGAAAGTACTTTTCGCCAGTCTCTGCTTAGGGGTACTTGAAGAGGAAACACACCATAGAGACAAAACTGAGAACTACTTTATTTTGTCAAGTTTTAAAGAGCTAATACAAACCATGTTGGATTTAGAGTTCCAAATTCATCTATCTATATAGGAGAGAACAGAGTGAATCCTAGAAATAAAAACTGCTACTGTAAACGAACGCTTCAACCTAGAAGAACAAATTTTGGTGAACCAAGTGGGATTTGTAAACTGATCATTACACCAAGTATCATCAAGATTGGGTGAAAAAATATTTGCTGGTATTTCGCAAACTCATAATTTCTTGGAAGCTTGGGAACCCCGTTCAATGAAAGTGCTTTTCGCCAGTTTCTTCTTAGGGCTACTTGAAGAGGAAACAAAAAATAGAGACAAAACTGAGAACTACTTTATTTTGTCAAGTTTCAAAGAGCTACTAAAAACCATTTTGGTTTTAGAGTTCCAAATTCATCTATCTATATAGGAGAAAAAAGAGTGAAAACTAAGAATATAAATTACTAGTGTAAATAAATGCTTCAACGTAAAAGAACAAAATTTGTTGAGCCAAGTGACATTTGTGTACTGATAATACCACCAAGTATCACCAAGTTTGGGTGAAAATATATTTGCTTGAATTTCGGAAACTTGTAGATTCTTGGACGCTTGGCATCCCCTTTCAATGAAATTGGTTTTCGCCGGTCTCTACTTTGGCTAGTTGAACAGGAAACATACCATAGAGACAAAACGGAGAACTACGTTATTTTGTCAAGTTTCAAAGAGCTACTAAAAACCATTTTGGATTTAGAGTTCCAAATCCACCTATCTATATAGGAGAGAACAGAGTGAAACCTAGAAGTAAAAACTGCTACTGTAATCGAATGCTTCATGCTAGAAGAACAAAATTTGGGGAGCCAGTGGGATTTGTATACTGATCATTACCACCAAGTATCATCACGATTGGGTGAAAAAATATTTGCTGGTATTTCGGAAACTCGTTATTTCTTGGAAGGTTGGCAACCCCTTTCAATGAAAGTGCTTTTCCTCAGTCTGTGCCTAGGATTACTTGAAGAGGAAACAAACCATAGAGTCAAAACTGACTACTACTTTATTTTTTTCAAGTTTCAAAGAGCTACTAAAAAGCATGTTGGATTTAGAGTTCCAAATTCATCTATCTATATAGGAGACAACAGAGTGAAACTTAAAAATATAAACTGCTACTGTAAACGAACGCTTCAACCTAGAAGAACAACTTTTGGTGAGCCAAGTGGGGTTTGTGTTCTGATCATTACCACAAGTATCATCAAGATTGGGTGAAAAAATATTTGCTGGTATTTCAGAAACTCGTAATTTCTTGTAAGCTTGGCAACCACTTTCAATTAAGGTGCTATTCTAACGTCTCTGATTAGGGCTACTTGAAGTGAAAAGAACCCATAGACACAAAAGGGAGAACTACTTTATTTTGTCAAGTTTCAAAGAGCTACTACAAACCATGTTGGATTTAGAGTTCCAAATTCATCTATCTACATTAAAAAGAACAGAGTGAAACCTAGAAGTGAAAACTGCTACTGAAAACGAACACTTCAACCTAGAAGAACAAATTTTGGTGAACCAAGTGGGATTTGTGTACTGATTTTTACCACCAAGTATAATCAAGATTGGGTGAAAAAATATTTTCTGGTATTTCGGAAACTTGTAATTTCTTGGAAGCTTGGCAACCCCTTTCAATGAAAGTGCTTTTCCACAGTCTCTGCTTAGGGCTACTTGAAGAGGAAACAAATCATAGAGACAAAACTGAGAAGTACTTTATTTTGTCAAGTTTCAAGGAGGTACTACAAACCATGTTGGAGTTAGAGTTCCAAATTCATCTATCTACTAGGAGGGAACAGAGGGAAACCTAGAAATAAAAACTGCTACTGTTAACGTACGCTTCAACCTAGAAGAACAAAATTTGATGAGCCAAGTGGGATTTGTGTACTGCTCATTACCACCAAGTATCATCAAGATTGGGTGAAAAAATATTTGCTGGTATTTCGAATAGTTGGAATTTCTTTGAATCTTGGCAACCCTTTTCAATGAAAGTGCTTTCCCACAGGCTCTGCTTAGGGCTACTTGAAGAGGAAAGAACCGTAGAGACAAAACTGAGAACTGCTTTATTTTGTCGAGTTTCAAAGAGCTACTACAAACCATGTTGGATTTAGAGTTCCAAATTCATCTATTTATACAGGAGAGAACAGAGTGAAACCTAAAAATAAAAACTGCTACTCTAAACAAACGCTTCAATGTAGAAGAACAAATTTTGGTGAACCATGTGGGATTTGGTACTGATCATTACCACCAAGTATCATCAAGATTGGGTGAAAAAATATTTGCTGGTATTTAGGAAACTCGTAATTTCTTGGAAGCTTGGAAACCCCTTTCAATGAAAGTGCTTTTCCAAAGTCTCTGCTTAGGGCTACTTGAAGAGGAAACAAACACTGAGAACTACTTTATATTGTCAAGTTTCAAAGAGCTAGTACAAACCATGTTGGATTTAGAGTTCCAAATTCATCTATCTATATAGGAGAGAACAGAGTGAAACCTAAAAATAAAAACTACTACTGTAAACGAACGCTTCAACCTAGAAGAACAAAATTTGGTGAGCCAGTGGAAATTGTATACTGATCATTACCACCAAGTATCATCAAGTTTGAGCGAAAAAATATTTCCTGGTATTTCGGAAACAGGTAGATTCTTGGACGCTTGGCAACTCTTTTCAATAAAAGTTCTATTCGCCAGTCTCTGATTAGGGCTACATGAAGAGGAAACAAACCACAGAGACAAAGAGAACTACATTATTTTGTCTAGTTTCAAAGAGCTACTACAAACCATGATCGATTTAGAGTTCCAAATTCATCTATCTATATAGGAGAGAACGGAGGGAAACCTAAAAATAAAAACTGCTACTGTAAACGAACGCTTCAACCTAGAAGAACAAAATTTGGTGAGCCAAGTGGGATTTGTGTACTGACCATTACCACCAAGTATCATCAAGATTGGGTGAAAAAATATTTGCTGGTATATTGGAAACTCGTAATTTCTTTGAAATTTGGCAACACCTTTCAATGAAAGTGCTTTTCCACAGTATTTGTTGAGGGCTACTTGAAGTGGAAACAAACCATAGCCACAAAACTGAGAACTACTTTATTTTGTCAAGTTTCAAAGAGCTACTACAAACCATGTTGGATTTAGAGTTCCAAATTCATCTATCTCTATAGGAGAGAACACAGTGAAACCTAAAAATATAAACTGCTATTGTAAACTAATGCTTCAACCTAGAAGAACAAAATTTGGTGAGCCAAGTGGGATTTCTGTACTGATCATTACCACCAAGTGTCATCAAATTGGGTGAAAAAATATTTTCTGGTATTTCATAAACTCGGAATTTCTTGGAAGCTTGGCAAAACCTTTCAATGAAAGTGCATTCCCACAGTCTCTGCTTAGGGCTACTTGACGAGGAAACAAACCATAGAGACAAAACTGGGAACTACTTTATTTTGTCAATTTTCAAAGAGCTACTATAAACCATGTTGGATTTAGAGTTCCAAATTCATCTATCTATATAGGAGAGAACAGAGGGAAACCTAAAAATAAAAACTGCTACTGCAAATGAACGCTTCAACCTAGAAGATCAAAATTTGGTGAGCCAAGTCGAATTTGTATATTAATCATTACCACCAGGTATCATCAAGATTGGGCCAAAAAATATTTGCTGGTATTTTGGAAACACGTAGGTTCTTGGACGCTTGGCAACCCCTTTCAATGAAAGTGCTTTTCCACAGTCTCTGCTTAGGGCTACTTGAAGAGGAAACAAACCATAGAGACAAAACGGAGAACTACTTTATTTTGTCAAGTTTCAAAGAGCTACTACAATCCATGTTGGATTTAGAGTTCCAAATTCATCTACCTATATAGGAGAGAACAGAGGGAAACCTAAAAATAAAAACTGCTACTGAAAACTAACGCTTCATCCTAGAAGGAAAAAAATTGGTGAGCCAAGTGAAATTTGTGTACTTGTCGTTACCACCACGTATCATCAAGATTGGGTAAAAAACCACATCAATAGACTTAAAAATAAGAACCATATGATCATCTAGATAGATGCAGAAAAAGCATTCGACCAAGTACAGCATCCCTTTATGTTCAAAACGCTAGAAAAACTAGGGATAACAGGAACTTACCTCAACATTGTAAAAGCAATCTATGCTAAGCCTCAGGCTAGCATCATTCTGAATGGAGAAAAATTGAAGGCATTCCCTCTAAAATCTGGAACAAGACAGGGATGCCCTCTCTCACCACTTCTGTTCAACATAGTTCTTGAAACACTGTCCAGAGCAATTAGACAGATGAAAGAAATTAAAGGCATAAAAATAGCAAAAGAAGAACTTAAATTATCACTATTTGCAGATGACATGATTCTATATCTAGCAGACCCAAAAGGGTCTACAAAGAAACTATTCGAGCTAATAAATGAATTCAGCAAAGTGGCAGGATATAAAATCAACACGTATAAATCAAAGGCATTCCTGTATAAGAGGGACAAATCCTCTGAAATGGAATTGAGGACAACCACTCCATTCACAATATCCCCCCAAAAAACAAAATACTTAGGAATCAACCTAACAAAAGAGGTGAAAGACTTATACGTTGAAAACTACAGAACCCTAAATAGAGAAATAGAAGAAGATCTTAGAAGATGGAAAAATATACTGTGTTCATGGATAGGCAGAACTAACATCATCAAAATGACGATATTACCAAAAGTTCTCTATAGGTTTAATGCAATGCCAATCAAAATCCCAATGACATTTCTTATAGAAATAGAGAAAGCAATCATGAAATTCATATAGAAAAATAAAAGACCCAGAATAGCAAAAACAATGCTAAGCAGGAAGGGTGAATCAGGCGGTATAGCGATACCATACTTCAAACTATACTACAGAGGAATAGTAACAAAAACAGCATGGTACTGGCACCAAAACAGGCGGGTGGACCAATGGTACAGAATAGAGGACACAGAAACCAATCCACAAAACTACAACTATCTTATATTTGATAAAGAGGCTAAAAGCATGCAATGGAGGAAGGATAGCATCTTCAACAAATGGTGCTGGGAAAACTGGAAATCCATATGCAACAAAATGAAACTGAATCCCTTTCTCTCGCCATGCACAAAAGTTAACTCAAAATGGATCAAGGAGCTTGATATCAAATCAGAGACACAGCGTCTGATAGAAGAAAAAGTCAGCTACGATCTACATACTGTGGGGTCGGGCTCCAAATTCCTCAATAGGACACCCATAGCACAACAGTTAATAACTAGAATCAACAAATGGGACTTACTCAAACTAAAAAGTTTTTTCTCAGCAAAAGAAACAATAAGAGAGGTAAATAAGGAGCCTACATCCTGGGAACAAATCTTTACTCCTCACACTTCAGATAGAGCCCTAATATCCAGAGTATACAAAGAACTCAAAAAATTAGATAACAAGATAACAAATAACCCAATCAACAAATGGGCCAAAGACATGAACAGACACTTCTCAGAGGAGGACATACAATCAATCAACAAGTACATGAAAAAATGCTCACCATCCCTAGCAGTCAGAGAAATGCAAATCAAAACGACCCTAAGATACCATCTCACTCCAGTAAGATTGGCAGCCATTATGAAGTCAAACAACAACAAGTGCTGGCGAGGATGTGGGGAAAAGGGTACACTTGTTCATTGTTGGTGGGACTGCAAATTGGTGCAGCCAATCTGGAAAGCAGTATGGAGATTTCTTGGAAAGCTTGGAATGGAACCACCATTTGACCCAGCTGTTCCCCTTCTCGGTCTATTCCCTAAAGACCTAAATAGAGCATGCTACAGAGACACTGCTACATCGATGTTCATAGCAGCACAATTCACAATAGCAAGACTGTGGAACCAACCTAGATGCCCTTCAATAGACGAATGGATAAAAAAAATGTGGCATTTATACACAATGGAGTATTACTCTGCATTAAGAAATGACAAAATCATAGAATTTGGAGGGAAATGGATGGCATTAGAGCAGATTATGCTAAGCGACGCGAGCCAATCCCTAAAAAACAAATGCCAAATGTCTTCTTTGATATAAGGAGAGTAACTAAGAACAGAGTAGGGACGAAGAGCATGAGAAGAAGATTAACATTAAACAGGGACGAGAGGTGGGAGGGAAAGGGAGGGAGAAGGGAAATTGCATGGAAATGGAAGGAGACCCTCAGGGATATACAAAATTACTTACAAGAGGTAGCGAGGGGAAAAGAAAAAATAATACAAGGGGGAGATATGAACTGCAGTAGAGGGGGTAGAGAGAGAAGAGGGGAGGGGAGGGGAGGGGGATAGCAAAGGATAGGTAAGGCAGCAGAATACAACAGACCCTAGTATGGCAATATATAAATCAATGGAAGTGTAACAGATGTGATTCTTCAATTTGTATACGGGATAAAAATGGGAGTTCATAACCCACTTGAATAAAAGTGTGAAATATGATATATCAAGAACTATGTAATGTTTTGAATAACCAACAATAACAAAACAAAAAGCTAGGCACAATAAAAAAAAAAAAACAATGGGTAAAAAGGTATTTACTGGAATTTCAGAAACTCATAATTTCTTGGAAGCTTGGCAACCCCTTTAAATGAAAGTGCTTTTAGACATTCTCTGCATAGGGCTACTTGAACAGGAAACAAACCATAGAGACAAAACTGAGAACTACTTTATATTGCCAAGTTTCAAAGAGCTACTACAAACCATGTTGGATTTAGAGTTCCAAATTCATCTATCTATATAGGAGAGAAAAGAGGGATACCTAAAAATAAAAACTGCTACTGTAAACGAACGCATCAACCTAGAGGAACAAAATTTGGTGAGCCAAGTGGGACTTGTGTACTGATCATTAGCACCAAGTGTCATCAAGATTGGGTGCAAAAATATTTGCTGGTATTTCAAAAACTCGTAATTTCTTGGAAGCTTGGCAACCCCTTTCAATGAAAGAGCTTTTCAACAGTCTCTGCTTAGATCAAGTTGAAGTGGAAACAAACCATAGACATAAAACTGAGAACTACTTTATTTTGTCAAGTTTCAAAGAGCTACTACAAACCATGTTGGATTTAGAGTTCCAAATTCATCTATCTATGTAGGAGAGAACAAAGTGAAACCTAGAAATAAAAATTGCTACTGTAAATGAACGCTTCAACCTAGAAAAACAAATTTTGGTGAACCAAGTGGGATTTGTGTACTGATCATTACCAACAAGTATCATCAAGATTGGGAGAAAAAATATTCGCTGGTATTTCGAAAACTCGTAATTTCTTGGAAGCTTGGCAACCCCTTTAATGAAATTGCTTTTCGCCAGTTTCTGCTTAGGGCTACTTGAAGAGGAAACAAACCCTAGAGACAAAACTGAGAACTACTTTATTATGCCAAGATTCAAAGAGCTAATACAAACCATGTTGGATTTAGAGTTCCAAATTCATCTATCTAAAAGAAGAGAACAGAGGGAAACCTAAAAATAAAAACTGCTAGTGTAAACAAACGCTTCAACCTACAAGAAAAAAATTTGGTGAGGCAGTGGGATTTAAATACAGATCATTACCACCAAGTATCATGAAGATTGGGCGAAAAAATATTTACTGGTATATTGGAAACACGTAGATTCTTGGACGCTTGGCAACCACTTTCAATGAAAGTGCAATTCGCCAGTCTCTGATTAGGGCTACTTGAAGAGGAAACAAAGCATAGAGACAAAAAAGAGAACTACTTTATTTTGTCAAGTTTCAAAGAGCTACTACAAACCATGTTGGATTTAGAGTTCGAAATTGATGTATCTGTATAGGAGAGAACAGAGGGAAACCTAAAAATAAAAACTGCTACTGTAAACGAACGCTTCAACCTAGAAGAACAAAATTTGGTGAACCAAGTGGGAATTGAGTACTGATACTTACCACCAAGTATCATCAAGATTGGGTATAAAAATATTTGCTGTTATTTCGGAAACTCCTACTTTCTTAAAAGCTTGGCAACCCCTTTTAATGAAAGTGCTATTCGCCAGTTTCTGCTAAGGGCTACTTGAAAATGAAACAAACAATAGAGACAAAAATGAGAACTACTTTATTATGTCAAGTTTCAAAGAGCGACTACAAACCATGTTGGATTTAGAGTTAAAAATTCATCTATCTATATAGGAGAGAAGAGAGGAAAACCTAAAAATAAAAATTGCTACTATAAACGAAAGCTTCACCTAGAAGAACAAAATTTGGTGAGCCAAGTGGAATTTGTGTACTGATCATTACCACCAAGTATCATCAAGATTGGGTGAAAAAATATTTGCTGGTATTTCGGAAACTCGGAATTTCTTAGAAGCTTGGCAACCCTTTTCAATGAAAGTGCTTTTCCACAGTCTCTGCTTAGTGGTACATGAAGAGGAAACAAACCAAAGAGACAAAACTGAGAACTACTTTATTTTGTCGACTTTCAAAGAGCTACTACAAACCATGTTGGATTTAGAGTTCCAAATTCATCTATCTATATAGGAGAGAAAAGAGGGAAACCTAAAAATTAAAACTTCTACTGTAAACGAACGCTTCAACCTAAAAGAACAGAATTTGGTGAGCCAAGTGGGATTTGTGTACTGATCATTACCACCAAGTATCATCAAGATTGAGCGAAAAAATATTTGCTGGCATTTCGGTAACACGTAGATTCTTGGACGCTTGACAACCACATTCAATGAAATTGCTATTCGCCAGTCTCTGATTAGGGCTACTTAAAGAGGAAACGAGGCATAGAGACAAAAATGAGAACTACTTTATTTTGTCAAGTTTCAAAGAGCTACTTCAAACCATGTTGGATTAAAAGTTCCAAATTCATCTATCTATATAGGAGAGAAAAAAGGGAAACCTAAAATAAAAAACTGCTAGTGTAAACGAACGCTTCAACCTAGAAGAACAAAATTTGGTGAACCAAGTGGGATTTTTGTACTGATCATTACCACCAAGTATCATCAAGATTGGGTGAAAAAATATTTCCCGTTATTTCGAAAACTCGTAATTTCTTGGAAGCTCGGCAACCCCTTTAAATGAAAGTGCTATTCGCCAGTTTCTGCTAAAAGCTACTTGAAAAGGAAAAAAAACCATAGAGACAAAACTGAGAACTACGTTAGTATGTCAAGTTTCATAGAGCTACTAAAAACCATGTTGGATTTAGAGTTCCAAATTCATCTATCTATATAGGAGAGAACAGAGTGAAAACTAAAAATAAAAACTGCTGCTGTAAATGAACGCTTCAACCTAGAAGAACAAAATTTAGTGACCCAAGTGGGATTTGTGTACTGATCATTGCCACCAAGTATCATCAAGATTTTGTGAAAAAATCTTTGCTGGTATTTCGGAAACTCTTAATTTCTTTGAGGCTTGGCAACCCCTTTCAATGACAGTGCTTTTTTACAGTAACTGCTTAGGGCTACTTGAAGTGGAAACAAATCATAGACACAAAACTGAGAACTACTTTATTTTGTCAAGTTTCAAAGAGCTACTACAAACCATGTTGGATTTAGAGTTCAAAATTCGTCTATCTATATAAGAGAGAACACAGTGAAACCTAAAAATAAAAACTGCTACTGTAAACGAACGCTTCAAACTAGAAGAACAGATTTTTTTGAACCAAGTGGGATTTGTGTACTGATCATTACCACCAAGTATCATCATGATTGGGTTAAAAAATATTTGCTGGTATTTCGGAAACTCGTAATTTCTTGGAAGCTTGGCAACCCCTTTCAATGAAAGTGCTTTTCGCCACTCTCTGCTTAGGGCTACTTGAAGAGGAATCAAACCATAGACACAAAACTGAGAACTACTTTATTTTGTCAAGTTTCAAAGAGCTACTACAAACCATGTTGGATTTATTTTCCAAATTCATCTATCTATATAGGAGACAACAGAGTAAAACCTAAAAATAAAAACTGCTACTGTAAACGAACGCTTCAACCTTGAAGATCAAAATTTGGTGAGCCAAGTGGGATTTGTATACTGATCATTAGCACAAAGTATCATCAAGATTGGGTGAAAAAATATTTGCTGGTATTTTGGAAACTCATAGTTTCTTGAAAGCTTGGCAAACCCTTTCAATGCAAGTGCTTTTCGCCAGTCTCTGATTAGGGGTATTGAAGAGGAAACAAATCATAAAGACAAAACTGAGAACTACTTTATTTTTTCAAGTTTCAAAGAGCTACTACTAACCATGTTGGATTTACAGTTTCACATTCATCTATCTATATAGGAGAGAACAGAGTGAAACCTTAAAATATACAGGGCTAATGTAAACGATCCCTTCAACCTAGAAAAACAAAATTTGGTGAGCCATTTGGGATTTGTGTACCGATTATTACCACCAAGTGTCATCAAGATTGGTTGCAAAAATATTTGCTGGTATTTTGGAAACTCGGTATTTTTTGGAAACTTGGCAAACACTTTCAATGAAAGTTCTTTTCCACAGTCTCTGCTTAGGGCTACTTGAAAAGGAAAGAAACCTTAGAGACAAATCTGAGAACTAATTTATTTTGTCAAGTTTCAAAGAGCTACTACAAATCATGTTGGATTTAGAGTTCCAAATTCATCTATCCTTATAGGAGAGAACAGAGTGAAACCTAAAATAAAAAATGCTACTGTAAACAACGCTTCAACCTAGAAGAAGAAAATTTGCTGAGCCAAGTGGGATTTATGTACTGATCATTAACACCAAGATTCATCAAGATTTTTTGAAAAAATATATGCTGGTATTTTGAAAACTCGTTATTTTTTGGAAACGTAGCAACCCCTCTAAATGAAAGTGCTTTTCCCAGTCTCTGCTTAGTGCTAATTGAAGAGAAAAGAAACCATAGAAACAATTCGGAGAACTAATTTATTTTTTCAAGTTTCAAAGATCTACTACAAGACATGTTGGATTTAGAGTTCCAAATTCATCTATCTTTATAGGAGAGAACAGAGTGAAACCTAAATAAAAATGCTATTGTAATTAACGCTTCAAACTAGAAGAAGAAAATTTGGTGAGCCAAGTGGGATTTGTGTACTGATCATTACCACCAAGTATCATCAAGATTGGGGAAAAAATATTTGCTAGTATTGGGAAACTCGTAATTTCTTGGAAGCTTGACAACCCCATTCAATGAAAGTGCTTTTCCACAGTATCTGCTTAGGGCTACTTGAAGTGGAAACAAACCATAGACACAAAAACTGAGAACTTTTTTATTTTGTCAAGTTTCAAAGAGCTTCCACAAACCATGTTGGATTTAGAGTTAAAAATTCATCTATCTACATAGGAGAGAACAGAGTGAAACCTAAAAAAAAAAAACTGCTACTGTAAACAAACGCTTCAACCTAGAAGAACAAAATTTGGGGAGCCAAGTGGGATTTTTGTCCTGATCATTACCACCAAGTATCATCAAGAATGGATGAAAACATATTTGCTGGTATTTTGGAAACTCATAATTTCTTGGAAGCTTAGCAACCCTTTCAATGAAAGCGGTTTTCCGCAGTCTATTCTTAGGGCTTCTTTAAGAGGAAACAAACCATAGAGTAGAAAAATGAGAACTACATTATTTTGTCTAGTTTCAAAGAGCTACTACAAACCATGTTGGATTTAGAGTTCCAAAATGATTTATCTATATAGGAGAGAACAGAGTGAAACCTAAAAATAAAAACTGCTGCTGTAAACGAACGCTTCAACCTAGAAGAACAAAATTTAGTGACACAAGTGGGATTTGTGCACTGATCATCACCACCAAGTATCATCAAATTGGGTGAAAAAATATTTACTGGTATTTCGGAAACTCTTAATTTCTTTGAGGTTGGCAACCCCTTTCAATGACAGTGCTTTTTTACAGTATCTGCTTAGGGCTACTTGAAGTGGAAACAAACCATAGACACAAAACTGAGAACTACTTGATTTCGTCAAGTTTCAAAGAGCTACTACAAACCATGTTGGATTTAGAGTTTCAAATTCATCAATCTATATAAGAGAAAACAGTGTGAAACCTAAAAATAAAAACTGTTACTGTAAACGAACGCTTCAACCTAGAAGATCCAAACTTAGTGAGCCAAGTGGTACTTACATACTGATCATTTCCACCATGTGTCATCAAGATTGGGTGAAAAAATATTTGCTGGTATTTCGGAAACACGTAGATTCTTGGACGCTTGGAAAACCCTGTCAAAGAAAGTGCTATTTGCCAGTCTCTGATTCTGGCTATTTAAAGAGGAAACAAACCATAGAGACAAAAATGAGAACTTCTTTATTTTGTCAAGTTTCAAAGAGCTACTACAAACCATGTTGGATTTAGAGTTCCAAATTCATCTATCTATATAGGAGAGAACAGAGTGAAACCTAAGAATAAATACTGCTACTGTAAACGAACGCTTCAACGTAGAAGAACAAAATTTGGTGAGCCAAGTGGGATTTGTGTGCTTGTCATTACCACCACGTATCATCAAGATTGGGTAATAAAATATTTGTTGGTATTTCGGAAACTCGTAATTTCTTGCACGTTGGCAACCCCTTTCAATGAAAGTGCTTTTCCT
This sequence comes from Callospermophilus lateralis, assembly GCF_048772815.1. NCBI lineage: Eukaryota > Metazoa > Chordata > Mammalia > Rodentia > Sciuridae > Callospermophilus > Callospermophilus lateralis. Next base: position 1,503,496 of record NW_027513563.1, read on the forward strand.
CAGTCACTGCTTAGGGCTACTTGAAGTGGAAACAAACCATAGACACAAAACTGAGAACTGCTTTATTTTGTCAAGTTTCAAAGAGCTACTAAAAACCATGTTTTATTTAGAGTTCCAAAATCATCTATCCATACAGGAGAGAACAGAGAGAAACCTAAAAATTAAAACTGCTACTGTAAACGAACGCTTCAACCTAAAAGAACAAAATTTGGTGAGCCACGTGGGATTTGTGTAGTTGTCATTACCATCATGTATCATCAAGATTCGGTGAAAAAATATTTCCTGGTATTTCGGAAACTCGTTATTTCTTGGATGCTTGGCAACCCCTTTCAATGAAAGTGCTTTTCCACAGTCTCTGCTTAGGGCTAATGAAGAGGAAACAATCCTTAGAGACAAACTGAGAAATACATTATTTTATCAAGTTACAAAAAGCTACTACAAACCATGTTGGATTTAGAGTTCCAAATTCATCTATCTATAGAGGAGAGAACAGAGGGAATCCTAAACAAAAAAAAACTGCTACTGTAAACGTACGCTTCAACAAGAAGAACAAAAATTGATGAGCCAAGTGGGATTTGTGTACTGATCACTACGACCAAGTATCATCAAGATTGGGTGAAAAAATAAAGGCTGGTATTTCGGAAACTCGTTATTTCTTGGACGCTTGACAACCCCTTTCAATGAAAGTGCTTTTCCACAGTCTGTGACTACGGCTACTTGAAGAGGAAAACAAACCATAGAGACAAAAGTGAGAACTACTTTATTTTGTCAAGTTTCAAAGAGCTACTACAAACCATGTTGGATTTAGAGTTACAAATTCATCTATCTATATAGGAGACAACAGAGTGAAACCTAAAAATAAAAAATGCTACTGTAAACGAAAGCTTCAACATAGAAGAACAATTTTGGTCAGACAAGTGGGATTTGAGTACTTGTCATTACCACCACGTATCATCAAGATTGGGTGAAAAAATATTTGATTGTATGTCGGAGACTCATAATTTCTTGGAAGCTTGGCAACCCCTTTCAATGAAAGTGCTTTTCCAGAGTCTCTGCTTAGGGCTACTTGAAAACGAAACAAACCATAGAGACAAAACTGAGAAGTACTTTATTTTGTCACGTTTCAAAGAGCTACTACAAACCATGTTGGATTTAGTGTTCCAAATTTATCTATCTATATAGGAGAGAACAATTTGACACCTAAAAATTAAAACTGCTACTGAAAAAAACGCTTCAACCTAGAAGAAGGAAATTCGGTGAGCCAAGTGGGATTTGTGTACTGATCATTACCACCAAGTATCATCAAGATTGGGTAAAAATATATTTGCTGGTATTTCGGATACTCATAATTTCTTGGAAGTTTCGCAACCACTTTCAATGAAATTGCTTTTCCACAGTCTCTGATTAGGGCTACTTGAAGAGGAAACAAATCATAGAGACAAAACAGAGAACTACATTATTGTGTCAAGTTTCAAATATCTACTACAAACCATGTTGGATTTAGAGTTCCAAATTCATCTATCTATATTAGAAGAGAACAGAGGAAAACCTAAAAATAAAAACTGCTACTGTAAACGAAAGCTTCAACCTAGAAGAACAAAATTTGGTGACCCAAGTGGGATTTGTGTACTGATAATTACCACCAAGTATCATCAAGATTGGGTGAAAATATATTTGCTGGTGTTTCGGAAACTCGTAATTTCTAGGAAGCTTGGCAACCCCTTTCAATGAAAGTGCTTTTCCACAGTCTCTGCATAGGGCTACTTTAATTGGAAAGAAACCAGAGACGGAAAACTGAGAACTACATTATTTTGTCAAGTTTCAAGAGCTACTACAAACCATCTTGGATTTAGAGTTCCAAATTTATCTATCTATACAGGAGAGAACAGAGTGAAAGCAAAAAATAAAAACTGCTACTGTAAACGAATGCTTCAACCTAGAAGAACAAAATTTGGTGAGCCAAGTGGGATTTGTATACTGATCATTATATCCAAGTATCATCACGTTGGGAGAAAAAATATTTGCTGGTATTTCTGGAACACGTAGATTCTTTAATGCTTGGCAATCCCTTTCAATGAAAGTGCTATTTGCCAGTCTCTGATTAGGGCTACTTGAAGAGGAACAAACCATAGAGACAAAACTGAGAGCTACTTTATTTTGTCAAGTTTCAAGGAGCTACCTACAATCCATGTTGGATTTTGAGTTCCAAATTCATGTATCTATATAGGAGAGAACAGAGTGAATCCTAAAAATTAAAACTGCTACTATAAATAACGCTTCAACCTAGAAGAACAAAATTTGGTGAGCCAAGTGGGATTTGTGTACTGATCATTACCACCAAGTATCATCAAGATTGGGTGAAAAAATATTTTCTGGTGTTACGGAAATTCATAATTTCTTGGAAGCTTGGCAACCCCTTTCAATGAAAGTGATTTTCCACAGTCTCTGCTTAGGTCTACTTTAAGTGGAAACAAACCAGAGACACTAAACTGAGAACTACTTTATTTTGTCAAGTTTTAAAGGGCTACTACAAACCATCTTGGATTTAGAGTTCCAAATTTATCTATCTATACAGGAGAGAACAGAGTGAACCCTAGAAATAAAAACTGCTACCGTAAACGAACGCTTCAACATAGAAGAACAAAATTTGGTGAGCCAAGTGGGATTAGTATACTGATCATTACCACCAAGTATCATCAAGATTGGTCAAAAAATATTTGCCGGTATTTCGGAAACACGTAGATTCTTGGACGCTTGGCAACCGCTTTCAATGAAAGTGCTGTTCGCCAGTCTCTGATTAGGGCTACTTTAAGAGGAAACAAATCATAGAGACAAAACTGAGAACTACTTTATTTTGTCAAGTTTCAAAGAGCTACTACAAACCATGTTGGATTTAGAGTTCGAAATTCATCTATCTATATAGGAGAGAACAGAGGGAAACCTAAAAATAAAAACTGCTACTGTAAACGAAATCTTCATAGTAGAAGAACAAAATTTGGTGAGCCAAGTGGGATTTGTGTACTGATCATTACCACCATGTATCATCAAGTTTGGGTGAAAAAAATATTTTCTGGTGTTACGGAAACTCGTGATTTCTTGGAAGCTTGGCAACCCCTTTCAATGAATGTGCTTTTCCACAGTCTCTGCTTAGGGCTACTTTAAGTGGAAACAAACCGGAGACACAAAACTGAGAACTACTTAATTTGTCAAGTTTCAAAGTGCTACTACAAACCATCTTGGATTTAGAGTTTCAAATTTATCTATCTATACAGGAGAGAACAGAGTGATACCTAGAAATAAAAACTGCTACCGTAATCGAACGCTTAAACATAGAAGAACAAAATTTGGTGAGCGAAGTGGGTTTTGTATACTGATCATTACCACCAAGTATCATCAAGATTGGGGGAAAAAGTATTTGCCCGTATTTCGGAAACACGTAGATTCTTGGACGCTTGGCAACCGCTTTCAATGAAAGTGGTATTCGCCAATCTCTGATTAGGGCTACTTGAAGAGGAAACAAACCATATAGACAAAACTGAGAACTACTTTATTTTGTCAAGTTTCAAGGAGCTACTACAATCCATGTTGGATTCAGAGTTCCAAATTCATCTATCTATATAAGAGACAACAGAGTGAAACCTAAAAATAAAAACCGCTACTGGAAACGAAAGCTTCAACCTAGAAGAACAAAATTTGGTGAGCCAAGTGTGATTTGTGTCCTGATCATTACCACCAAGTATCATCAAGATTGGGTGAAAATATATTTGCTGGTGTTTCGGAAACTCGTAATTTCTAGGAAGCTTGGCAACCCCTTTCAATGAAAGTGCTTTTCCACTGACTCTGCTTAGGGCTATTGAAGAGGAAACAATCCATAAAGAAAAAACTGAGAATTACATTATTTGTCAAGTTTCAAAGAGCTACTAAAAACCATGTTGGATATAGAGTTCCAAATTCATCAATCTATATAGGAGACAACAGAGTGAAACCTAAAAATAAAAACCGCTACTGTAAACGAATGCTTCAACCTAGAAGAACAAAATTTGGTGAGCCAAGTGGAATTTGTGAACTGATTCTTACCACCAAGTATCATCAATATTGGGTGAAAATATATTTGCTGTTATTTCGGAAACTCGTAATTTCTTGGAAGCTTGGAAAGCCCTTTCAATGAAAGTGCTTTTCCACAGTCTCTGCTTAGGGCTACTTGAAGTGGAAACAAACCATAGACCCAAAACTGAGAACTACTTTATTTTGTCAAGTTTCAAAGAGCTACTACAAACCATGTTGTATTTAGAGTTCCAAATTCACCTATCTATATAAGAGAGAACAGAGTGAAACATAAAAATAAAAACTGCTACTGTAAATGAATGCTTCAACCTAGAAGAACAAATTTTGATGAAGCAAGTGAGATTTGTGTACTGATCATTACCACCAGGTATCATCAAGATTGTGTGAAAAAATATTTGCTGGTCTTTCGGAAACTCGTAATTTCTTGGAAGCTTGGCAACCCCTTTCAATGAAAATGCTTTTCCACAGTCTCGGCTTATGGCTACTTGAAGAGGAAGCAAACCATACAGACAAATCTGATAACTACATTATTTTGTCAAGTTACAAAGAGCTACTAAAAACCCTGTTGGATTTAGAGTTCCAAATTCATCTATCTCTACAGTAGAGAACACAGTGAATCCTAAAATAAAAACCGCTACTGCAAACGAACGCTTCAACCTAGAAGAACAAAATTTGGTGAGCCAAGTGGAATTTGTGAACTGATTCTTACCACCAAGTATCATCAATATTGGGTGAAAATATATTTGCTGTTATTTCGGAAACTCGTAATTTCTTGGAAGCTTGGAAAGCCCTTTCAATGAAAGTGCTTTTCCACAGTCTCTGCTTAGGGCTACTTGAAGTGGAAGCAAACCATAGACCCAAAACTGAGAACTACTTTATTTTGTCAAGTTTCAAAGAGCTACTACAAACCATGTTGTATTTAGAGTTCCAAATTCATCTATCCATATAAGAGAGAACAGAGTGAAACCTAAAAATAAAAACTGCTACTGTAACTGAATGCTTCAACCTAGAAGAACAAATTTTGATGAAGCAAGTGAGATTTGTGTACTGATCATTACCACCAGGTATCATCAAGTTTGGTTGAAAAAATATTTGCTGGTATTTCGAAACTTGTAATTCCTTGGAAGCTTGGCAACCCCATTCAATGAAAGTGCTTTTCCACAGTCTCTGCTTAGGGCTACTTGAGGAGGAAACAATCCATAGAGACAAAACTGAGAACTACATTATTTTGTCAAGTTTCAAAAACCTGCTACAAACCATGTTTGATTTAGAGTTCCAATTCATCTATCTATATAGGAGAGAACAGAGGGAAAGCAAAAAATAAAAACTGCTACTGTAAACGAACGCTTCAACCTAGAAGAACAAAATTTGGTGAGCCAAGTGGGATTTGTATACTGATCATTATATCAAAGTATCATCACGTTGGAAGAAAAAATATTTGCTGGTATTTCGGGAACACGTAGATTCTTAAACGCTTGGCAATCCCTTTCAATGAAAGTGCTATTTGCCAGTCACTGATTAGGGCTACTTGAAGAGGAAACAAACCATAGAGACAAAACTGAGAACTACTTTATTGTGTCATGTTTCAAAGAGCTACTACAAACCATGTTGGATTTAGAGTTCCAAATTCATCTATCTATATTAGGAGAGAACAGAGGGAAACCTAAAAATAAAAACTGCTACTGTAAAAGAAAGCTTCAACCTAGAAGAACAAAATTTGGTGACCCAAGTGGGATTTGTGATCTGATCATTACCACCAAGTATCATCAAGATTTGGTGAAAATATATTTTCTGGTATTTCGGAGACTCGTAATTTCTTGGTATCTTTGGAACCCCTTTCAATGAAAGTGCTTTTCCACAGTTTCTGCTTAGGGCTACTTTAAGTGGAAACAAACCGGAGACACAAAACTGAGAACTACTTTATTTTGTCAAGTGTCAAAGTGCTACTACAAACCATCTTGGATTTAGAGTTCCAAATTTATCTATCTATACAGGAGAGAACAGAGTGAACCCTAGAAATAAAAACTGCTACTGTAAACGAACGCTTCAACATAGAAGAACAAAATTAGGTGAGCCAAGTGGGATTTGAATACTGATCATTACCACCAAGTATCATCACGATTGGGCGAAAAAATATTTGCTGTTATTTCGGAAACACGTAGATTCTTGGATGCTTGGCAACCCCTTTCAATGAAAGTGCTATTCGCCAGTCTCTGATTAGGGCTACTTGAAGAGGAAACAAACCATAGAGACAAAACTGAGAACTACTTTATTTTGTCAAGTTTCAAAGAGCTACTACAAACCCTGTTGGATTTAGAGTTCCAAATTCATCTATCTATATAGGAGAGAACAGAGGGAAACCTAAAAATAAAAACTGCTACTGTAAAAGAAATCTTCAACCTAGAAGAACAAAATTTGGTGAGCCAAGTGGGATTTGTGTACTGATCATTACCACCAAGTATCAACAAAATTGGGTGAAAAAATATTTTCTGGTGTTACGGAAATTCGTAATTTCTTGGAAGCTTGGCAACCCCTTTCAATGAAAGTGCTTTTCCACAGTCTCTGCTTAGGGCTACTTTAAGTGGAAACAAACCAGAGACAGAAAACTGAGAACTACTTTATTTTGTCAAGTTTCAAAGAGCTACTACAAACCATGTTGGATTTAGAGTTCCAAATTCATCTATCTATATAGGAGAGAACAGAGGGAAACCTAAAAATAAAAACTGCTACTGTAAACGAAATCTTCAACCTAGAAGAACAAAATTTGGTGACCCAAGTGGGATTTGTGTACTGATCATTACCACCAAGTATCATCAAGATTGGGTGAAAAAATATTTTCTGGTGTTACAGAAACTCGTAATTTCTTGGAAGCTTGGCAACCCCTTTCAATGAAAGTGCTTTTCCACAGTCTCTGCTTAGGGCTACTTTAAGTGGAAACAAACCGGAGACACAAAACTGAGAACTACTTTATTTTGTCAAGTTTCAAGGAGCTACTACAAACTATCTTGGATTTAGAGTTCCAAATTTATCTATCTATACAGGAGAGAACAGAGTGAACCCTAGAAATAAAAACTGCTACTGTAAACGAACGCTTCAACATAGAAGAACAAAATTAGGTGAGCCAAGTGGGATTTGTATACTGATCATTACCACCAAGTATCATCAAGATTGGTCGAAAAAATATTTCCCGGTATTTCGGAAACCCGTAGATTCTTGGACGCTTGGCAACCACTCTCAATGTAAGTGCTATTCGCCAATCTCTGATTAGGACTACTTGAAGAGGGAACAAACCATAGAGACAAAACTTAGAACTACTTTATTTTGTCAAGCTTCAAAGAGCTACTACAAACCATGTTGGATTTAGAGTTCCAAATTCATATATCTATATAGAAGAGAACAGAGGGAAACCTAAAAATAAAAACTGCTTCTGTAAACGAACGATTCAACCAAGAAGAACAAAATTTGGTGAGCCAAGTGGGATTTGTGTACTGATCATTACCACCAGGTGTCATCAAGATTGGGTGAAAAAATATTTTCTGGTGTTTCGGAAACTCGTAATTTCTTGGAAGCTTGGCAACCCCTTTCAATGAAAGTGCTTTTCCACAGTCTCTGCTTAGGGCTACTTTAAGTGGAAACAAACCAGAGACACAAAACTGAGAACTACTTTATTTTGTCAAGTTTCAAAGAGCTACTACAAACCATCTTGGATTTAGAGTTCCAAATTTAACTATCTATACAGGAGAGAACAGAGTGAACCCTAGAAATAAAAACTGCTACCGTAATCGAACGCTTCAACATAGAAGAACAAAATTTGGTGAGCCAAGTGGGATTTGAATACTGATCATTACCCCCAAGTATCTTCACGATTGGGTGAAAAAATATTTTCTGTTTTTTCGGAAACACGTAGATTCTTGGACTCTTGGCAACCGCTTTCAATGAAAGTGCTATTCGCCAGTCTCTGATTAGGGTTACTTGAAGAGGAAACAAAACAATAGAGACAAAACTGAGAACTACTTTACTTTGTCAAGTTTATAAGAGCTACTACAAACCATGTTGGATTTAGAGTTCCAAATTCATCTATCTACATAGGAGAGAACAGAGGGAAACCTAAAAATAAATACTGCTACTGTAAAAGAAAGCTTCAACTTAGAAGAACAAACTTTGGTGAGCCAAGTGGGATTTGTGTACTGATCATTACCACCAAGTATCATCAAGATTGGGTGAAAATATATTTGCTGGTGTTTCGGAAACTCATAAATTTTAGGAAGCTTGGCAGACCCTTTCAATGAAAGTGCTTTTCCACCGTCTCTGCTTAGGGCTACTTGAAGAGGAAACAATCCATAGAGACAAAACTGAGAACTACATTATTTTGTCAAGATTCAAAGAGCTACTACAAACCATGTTGGATTTATAGTTCCAAATTCATCTATCTATATAGGAGACAACAGAATGAAACCTAAAAATAAAAACTGCTACTGTAAACGAACGCTTCAACCTAAAAGAAAAAAATTTGGTGAGCCAAGTGGGATTGTGAACTTATCATTACCACCAAGTTTCATCAATAGTCGGTGAAAATATATTTGCTGGTATTTCGGGAACTCGTAATATCTTGGAAGCTTGGCAACCCCTTTCAATGAAAGTGCTTTTCCACAGTCTCTGCTTAGGGCTACTTGAAGTGGAAACAAGCCATAGACACAAAACTGAGAACTACTTTATTTTGTCAAGTTTCAAAGAGCTACTACAAACCATGTTGTATTTAGAGTTCCAAATTCATCTATCTATATAAGAGAGAACAGAGTGAAACCTAAAAATAAAAACTGCTACTATAAATGAATGCTTCAACCTAGAAGAACAAATATTGATGAAGCAAGTGAGATTTGTGTACTGATCATTTCCACCAGGTATCATCAAGATTGATTGAAAAAATATTTGCTGGTATTTTGA
>NW_027513563.1:1512704-1646084 GCF_048772815.1 Callospermophilus lateralis
AGAGTGCTATTCGCCAGTCTCTGGTTAGGATTTCTTGAAGAGGAAACAAACCATAAAGACAAAAATAAGATCTACTTTATTTTGAAAGTGTCAAAGAGCTACTACAAACCATGTTGGATTTAGAGTTCCAAAATCATCTATCTATATGGGAGAGAATAGAGTGAAACCTAAAAAAAAAAAAAAACTGCTACTGTAATCGAACGATTCAACCTACAATAACAAAATTTGGTGAGCCAAGTGGGATTTTTGTACTGATCATTACCACCAAGTATCATCAAGATTGGGTGAAACAATATTTGCTGGTATTTCGGAAATTCGTAATTTCTTGGAAGCTTGGCAACCCAATCAATGAAAGTGTTTTTCCACAGTATGTCCTTCGGTCTACTTGAAGTGGAAACAAACCATAGGCACAAAACTGAGAACTGCTTTATTTTGTCAAGTTTCCAAGAACTACTAAACCATGTTGGATTTAGAGTTCCAAAATCATCTATGTGAATAGGAAAGAACAGAGTGAAACCTAAAAATAAAAACTGCTACTGTAAATAAAGCTTCAAGCTAGAAGAAGAACATTTGGTGAGCCAAGTGGGATTTGTGTACTGATAATTACCACCAAGTATCATCAAGTTTGGGTGAAAAAATATGTGCTGGTATTTCAAAAAGTCGTAATTTCTTGGAAGTTGGCCATCCCTTTCAATGAAAGTGCTTTTCCACAGTATCTGCTTAGGGCTAGGTGAAGAGAAAACAAACCAAAGAGACAAAACTGAGAACTACTTTATTTTGTCAAGATTCAAAGTGCTACTACAAACCATGTTGGATTTCGGATTCCAAATTCATCTATCTACATAGGAGAAAACACAGTGAAACCTAACAATAAAACTGCTACTGTAAACGAACGCTTCAACGTAGAAGAGCAAAGTTTGATGAGCCAAGTGGGATTTGTGTATTGATCATTTCACACAGTAACATCAAGATTGGGTGAAAAAATATTTGCTGGTATTTTGGAAACTCGTAGATTCTTGGACACTTGGCACCCCTTTCAATGAAAGTGCTTTTCCACAGTCTCTGCTTAGGGCTACTTGAAGAGGAAACAAACCATAGAGACAAAACTGAGAACTACTTTATTTTGTCAAGTTTCGAAGAGCTACTACAAACCATGTTGGATTTAGAGCTCCAGATTCATCTATCTATATAGGAGAGAACAGAGTGAAACCTAAAAATAAAAACTGCTACTGTAAACGAACGCTTCAACCTAGAAGAACAAATTTTGTGAACCAACTGGAATTTGTGTACTGATCATTACCTCCAAGTATCATCAAGATTGGTTGAAAAAATATTTGCTGGTATTTCAGAAACTCGTATATTCCTGGAAGCTTGGCCATCCATTTCAATTAAAGTGTTATTCGCCAGACTCTGATTAGGGCTATTTGAAGAGGAAACAAACCATAGAGACAAAACTGTGAACTACTTTATTTTGTCAAGTTTCAAGGAGCTACTAAAAACCATGTTGGATTTAGAGTTCCAAATCCTTCTATCTATATAGGAGAGAACAGAGTGAAACCTAAAGATAAAAACTGCTGCTGTAAACGAAAACTTCAACCTAGAAGAACAAATTTTGGAGAACCAAAAGGGATTTGTTTTATGATCATTACCACCAACTATCATCAAGATTGGGTGAAAAAATATTTGCTGGTATTTCAGAAATTCGTAATTTCTTGGAAGCTTGGCAACCCCGTTCAATGAAAGTGCTTTTCACCAGTCTCTGCTTTTGGCTACTTGAAGTGGAAACAAACCATAGAGACAAAACTGAGAACTACTTTATTTTTCAAGTTTCAAAGAGCTACTTCAAACCATGTGGATTTAGATTCCAAATTCATCTATCTATATGGAGAGAACAGAGTGAAACCTAAAAATATAAACTGCTACTGTAGAAGAACGCTTCAACATGGTAGAACAAATTTTGGTGAGCCAAGTGGGGCTTGTGTACTGATCATTATCAGCAAGTATCATCAAGATTGGGTGAAAAAATATTTGCTGGTATTTCGGAAACATGTTATTTCTTTGAAGCTTGGCACCCTTTCAATGAAAGTGCATTTCCCCAGTCTCTGCTTAGGGGCATTGAAAAGGAAACAAACCATAGAGACAAAAGTGAGAACTACTTTATTTTGTCAAGTTTCAAAGAGCCTCTAGAATCCATGTTGGATTTAGAGTTCCAAATTCATCTATCTATATAGGAGAAAACACAGTGAAACCTAAAAATAAAAACTGCTACTGTAAATAACGCTTCAACCTAGAAGAAGAAAATTTGGTGAGCCAAGTGGGATTTGTGCACTGATCATTACTACCAAGTATCATCAAGATTGGGTGAAAAATTTTTACTGGTATTTCGGAAACTCGTAATTTCGTGGAACCTTGCAACCCCTTTCAATGAAAGTGCTTTTCCACAGTCTCTGATTAGGGCTAATTGAAGAAAAAACAAACCAAAGAAAAAAACTGTGAACTACTTTATTTTGTCAATTTTCGAGATCTACTACAAACCATGTTGGATTTAGAGTTCCAAATTTATCTATCTGTAATTGGAGAGAACAGAGTGAAACCTAAAAATAAAACTGCTACTGTAAAGGAAAGATTCAACCAAGAAGAACAAATTTTGGTGAACCAAGTGGGATTCGGTTCTGATCATTACCACCAAGTATCATAAAGATTAGGTGAAAAAATATTTGCTGGTATTTCGGAAACTCGTAATTTCTTGGAAGCTTGGCAAACCCTTTCAATGAAAGTGCTTTTCCACAGTCTCTGCTTAGGGCTACTTGAAGAGGAAACAAACCATAGAGAGAAAACTGAAAACTACATTTATTTTGTCAAGTTTCAAAGAGCTACTACAAACCATGTTGGATTTAGAGTTCCAAATTTATCTATCTGTATAGGACAGAACAGAGTGAAACCTAAAAATAAAAACTGCTACTGTAAATAACGCTTCAACATAGAAGAACAAAATTTGGTGAGCCAAGTTTGATTTGTGTACTAATCATTACCACCAAGTATCATCACGATTGGGGGAAAAAATATTTGCTGGTATTTCGGAAACACGTAGATTCTTGGACGCTTGGCAACCAATTTCAATGAAAGTGCTATTCGCCAGTCTCTGATTAGGGCTCCTTGAAGAGGAAACAAACCATAGAGACAAAAATGAGAACTGCTTTGTTTTGCCAAGTTTCAGAGAACTACTACAAACTATGCTCGATATAGAGTTCCAAATTCAACCATATATATAGGAGAGATCAGAGTGAAACCTAAAAATAAAAACTGCTACTGGAAACGAACGCTTCAACATAGAAGAACAAATTTTGATAAACCAAGTGGGATTTGTGTTCTGCTCATTACCACCAAGTATCATCAAGATTGGGTGAAAAAATATTCTCTGGTATTTCGGAAACTCGTAATTTCTTGGAAGCTTGGCAAACCCTTTCAATGAAAGTACTTTTCGCCAGTCTCTGCTTAGGGCTACTTGAAGAGGAAACAAACCAAAGAGAAAAAACTGAGAACTACTTTATTTTATCATGTTTCAAAGAGCTACTAAAAAGCATGTTGGATTTCGAGTTCCAAATTCATTGGTCTGTATATAAGAGAACAGAGTGAAACCTAAAAATAAAAACTGCTACTTTAAAAAAAGCTTCAACCTAGAAGAACAAAATTTGGTGAGCCAAGTCAGATTTGTGTACTGATCATCACCACCAAATATCATCAATATTGGGTGAAAAAATATCTGCTGGTATTTCGGAAACTCGTAATTTCTTGGAAGCTTGGCAACCCCTTTCAATGAAAGTGCTTTTCCACAGTCTCTGCTTAGGGCTACTTGAAGAGGAAACAAACCATAGAGACAAAACTGAGAACTACATTATTTCGTCAAGTTTCAAAGAGCTACTACAAACCATGTTGTATTTAGAGTTCCAAATTCATCTATCTATATAGAAGAGAACAGAGTGAAACCTAAAAATAAAAACTTCTACTGTAAACAAATTCTTCAACCTAAAAGAACAAATTTTGGTGTACCAAGTGGGATTTGTGTTCTGATCATTAGCACCAAGTATCATCAAGGTTGGGTGAAAAAATATTCTCTGGTATTTTGGAAACTCGTAATTTCTTGGAAGCTTGGCAAACCCTTTCAATGAAAGTGCTTTTTCACAGTCTCTGCTTAGGGTTACTTGAAGAGGAAACAAACCAAAGAGAAAAAACTGAGAACTACTTTATTTTATCATGTTTCAAAGAGCTACTAAAAAGCATGTTGGATTTCGAGTTCCAAATTCATCTATCTATATAGAAGAGAACAGAGTAAAACCTTAAAATAAAAACTGCTACTTTAAAAAAAGCTTCAACCTAGAAGAACAAAATTTGGTGAGCCAAGTCAGATTTGTGTACTGATCATTACCAGCAAGTATCATCAAGATTGGGTGAAAAATATCTGCTGGTATTTCGGAAACTCTTAATTAAATCTTGGAAGATCTGCAACCCCTTTCAATGAAATTGCTTTTCCACAGTATCGGCTTAGGGCTACTTGAAGTCGAAACAAACCATAGAGACAAAACTGAGAACTACTCCTTTTTTTCAAGTTTCAAAGAGCCACTACAAACCATGTTGGATTCAGAGTTTCAAATTCATCTATCTACATAGGAGACAACAGAGTGAAAGTTAAAAATAAAAACTGCTACTCTATACGAACGCTTCAATCTAGAAGAACAGATTTTGGTGAACCAAGTGGGATTGTGTACTGATCATTACCACCAAGTATCATCAAGATTGGGTGAAAAAGTATTCGCTGGTATTTTGAAAACTCGTAATTTCTTGGAAGCTTGGCACCCCCTTTCTGTGAAAGTGCTTTTCCATAGTCTCTGCATAGGGCTACTTGAAGAGGATACAAACCGTAGAGAAAAAACTGAGAACTAATTTATTTTGTCAAGTTTCAAAGATCTTCTACAAACCCTGTTGGATTTAGAGTTCCAGATTCATCTATCTATACAGGAGAGAACAGAGGTGAAACCTAAAAATAAAAACTGCTGCTGAAAATAACGCGTCGACATAAAAGAAGAAAATTTGGTGAGCCAAGAGGGATTTGTGTACTGATAATTACTACCAAGTATCATCAAGATTGGGTGAATATATATTTGCTGGTATTTTAGAATCTCATAATTTCTTGGAAGCTGGCAACCCCTTTCAATGAAAGTCCTTTTCCACAGTATCTGCTTAGGGCTACTTGAAGAGGAAAAAAAACAAAGAGACAAAACTGAGAACTACTTGATTTTGTCAAGTTTCAAAAAGCCACTACAAACCCTGTTGGATTCAGAGTTCCAAATTCATCTATCTATATAGGAGACAAGAGAGTGAAAGTTAAAAATATAAACTGCTACTGTAAACGAATTCTTCAATCTAGAAAAACAAATTTTGGTGAACCAAGTGGGATTTGTGTACTGATCATTATCACCACGTATCATCAAGATTGGGTAAAAAAATATTTGCTGATATTTCGGAAACTCCCAATTTCTTGGAAGCTTGGCAACCCTGTTCTTTGAAAGTGCTTTTCCACAGTCTCTGCTTAGGGCTACTGTAAGAGGATAAAAACCATAGAGAAAAATCTGAGAACTACTTTGTTTTGTCAAGTTTCAAAGAGCTACTACAAACCATGTTGGAGTTAGAGTTTCAAATTCATCTATCTGTATAGGAGAGAATAGAGTGAAACCTAAAAATAAAAACTGCTATTGTAAATAACGCTTCAACCTAGAAGAAGAAAATTTGGTGAGCCAAGTGGGATTTGTGTACTGATAATTACTACCAAGTATCATCAAGATTGGGTGAAAAAATATTTGCTGATATTTCGGAAACTCCCAATTTCTTGGAAGCTTGGCAACCCTGTTCTTTGAAAGTGCTTTTCCACAGTCTCTGCTTAGGGCTACTGTAAGAGGATAAAAACCATAGAGAAAAATCTGAGAACTACTTTGTTTTGTCAAGTTTCAAAGAGCTACTACAATCCATGTTGGATTTAGAGTTTCAAATTCATCTATCTGTATAGGAGAGAATAGAGTGAAACCTAAAAATAAAAACTGCTATTGTAAATAACGCTTCAACATAGAAGAAGAAAATTTGGTGAGCCAAGTGGGATTTGTGTACTGATAATTACTACCAAGTATCATCAAGATTGGGTGATAAAATATTTGCTGGTATTTTGGAAACTCGTAATTTCCTGGAGCTTGGCAACCCCTTTCAATAAAAGTGCTTTTCCACAGTATCTGCTTAGGACTAATTGAAGTGGAAACAAACCATAGACACAAAACTGAGAACTACATTATTTTGTCAATTTTCAAAGTGCTACTACAAACCATGTGAGATTTAGAGTTCCAAATTCATCTAATATATATTAGAGAACAGAGTGAAACCCAAAAATAAAATCTGCAACTGTAAACGAACGCTTTAACCTAGAACAACGAATTTTGGTGAACCAAGTGGGATTTGTGTACTGATAATTACCACAAAGTATCATCAAGATTGGGTGAAAAAATATTTGCTGGTGTTTCGGAAACTCGTAATCGTGGAAGCTTGGCAACCCCTTTCAATGAAAGTGCATTTCCAGAGTCTTTGCCTAGGACTACATGAAAAAAAAACGAACCCTAATGAGAAAAATGAGAACAACTTTATTTTTCAAGTTTCAAGGAGCTACTACAAACCATGTTGGATTTAGAGTTCCAAATTTATCGATCTATATAGGAGAAAACAGAGTGAAACCTAAAAATAAAAAATGCTACCGTAAATGAACGCTTTAACCTAGATTAAGAAAAATTGGTGCGCCAAGTGGGATTTGAATACTGATCATTACCACCAAGTATCATCATGATTGGGCAAAAAAATATTTGCGGGTATTTGGAAAACACGTAGCTTCTTGGACGCTTAGCAACCCCTTTCAATGAAAGTGCTTTTCCACAGTCTCTGCTTAGGGCTACTTGAAGAGGAAACAAACCATAGAGACAAAAATGAGAACTGCTTTATTTTGTCAAGTTTCAAAGAGTTACTACAAACCATTTTGGATTTAGAGTTCCAAATTCATTATTCTCTATAGTAAAGAACAAAGTGAAACCTAAAAATAAAAATGCTAGTGTAAACGAACGCTTCAACCTAAAAGAACTAAATTTGGTGAGCCAAGTGGAATTTGTGTACTGATCATTACCACCAAGTATCATCAAGATTGGGTGAAAAAATATTTGCTGGTATTTCGGAACCTCGGAATTTCTTGGAAGCTAGAAAACCCCTTTCAATGAAAGTGCTATTCACGAGTCTCTGATTAGGGCTACTTGGAGAGGAAATAAACCATAGAGAAAAAACTAGAACTACTTTATTTCGTCAAGTTTCAAAGAGCTACTACAAACCATGTTGGATTTAGAGTTCCAAATTCATCTATGTATATAGGAGAGAACAGAGAGTAACCTAAAAATAAAAAGTGCTACTGTAACCGAGCGCTTCAACCTAGAAGAACAAAAGTTGTTGAACCAAGTGCGATTTGTGTACTGATCATTACCACGAAGTATCATCAAGATTGGGTGAAAAAATATTTGCTGGTATTTTGGAAATTTGTAATTTCTTGGAAGCTTGGCAACCCCTTTTAATGAAAGTGCTTTTTCACAGTCTCTGCTTAGCGCTACTTGAAGAGGAAACAAACCATGGAGACAAAACTGAGAACTACTATATTTTGTCAAGTTTCAAAGAGCTACTACAAATTATTTTGGAATTAGAGTTCCAAATTCATCTATCTTTATAGGAGACAACAGAGTGAAACCTAAAAATATACACTGCTATTTTAAACGAATGCTTCAACCTAAAAGAACAAATTTTGGTGAACGAAGTGGGATTTGTGTACTGATCATTACCACCAAGTGTTATCAAGATTGGGTGAAAAAATATTTGCTGGTATTTCGGAAAATCATAATCTCTTGGAAGCTTGGCAACACCTCTCAATGAAAGTGCTTTTCCAAAGTCTCTGCTTAGGGCTACATGAAGAGGAAACAAACCATACAGACCAAACTGAGAAGTAATTTATTTTGTCAAGTTTCAAAGAGTTACTACAAACCATGTTTGATTTAGAGTTCCAAATACATCTATCTATATAGGAGACAACAGAGTGAAACATAAAAAAAAAAACTGCTAGTGTAAATGAATTCTTCAACATAGAAGAACCAATTTTGGCGAACCAAGTGGGATTTGGGTTCTGATCATTACCACCAGGTATCATCAAGATTGGGTGAAAAAATCTTTGCTGGTATTTTGGAAACTCGTAATTTCTTGGAAGCTTGGCAACCCCTTTCAATGAAAGTGCTTTTCCACAGTCTCTGCTTAGGGCTACTTGAAGAGGAAACAAACCATAGAGTCAAGACTGAGAACTACTTTATTTTGTCAAGTTTCAAAGAGCTACTACAAGCCATGTTGGATTTAGAGTTCCAAATTCATTATTCTATATAGGAGAGAACATAGTGAAACCTAAAAATAAAAACTGGTACTGTAAACGAACGCTTGAACCTAGAAGAACAAAATTTGGTGAGACAAGTGGGATTTGTGTACTTATCATTACCACCAAGTATCATCAAGATTGGGTGAAAAAATATTTGCTGGTATTTCGGAATCTCGAAATTTCTTGGAAGCTTGGCAACCCCTTTCAATGAAAGTGCTTTTCACCGTCTCTGGTTAGGGCTACTTGAAGAGGAAACAAACCATAGAGACAAAACTGAGAACTACTTTATTTAGTCAAGTTTCAAAGAGCTACTACAAACCATGTTGGATTTAGAGTTATAAATTCATCTATCTATGTAGGAGAAAAAAGAGTGAAAACTAAGAATATAAATTACTAGTGTAAATAAATGCTTCAACGTAAAAGAACAAAATTTGTTGAGCCAAGTGACATTTGTGTACTGATAATACCACCAAGTATCACCAAGTTTGGGTGAAAATATATTTGCTTGTATTTCGGAAACTTGTAGATTCTTGGACGCTTGGCATCCCCTTTCAATGAAATTGGTTTTCGCCGGTCTCTACTTTGGCTAGTTGAACAGGAAACATACCATAGAGACAAAACGGAGAACTACGTTATTTTGTCAAGTTTCAAAGAGCTACTACAAACCATGTTGGATTTAGAGTTCCAAATTCATCTATCTATGTAGGAGAGAACAGAGTGAAACCTAGAAATAAAAACTGCTAATGTAAACGAAACCTTCAACCTAGAAGAACAAAAATTGGTGAGCCAAGTGGGATTTGTGTACTGATCATTACAACCAAGTATCATCAAGATTGGGTGAAAAAATATTTGCTGGTATTTCGGAAACTCGTTATTTCCTGGAAGATTGGCAACCCGTTTCAATGAAAGTACTTTTCGCCAGTCTCTGCTTAGGGGTACTTGAAGAGGAAACACACCATAGAGACAAAACTGAGAACTACTTTATTTTGTCAAGTTTTAAAGAGCTAATACAAACCATGTTGGATTTAGAGTTCCAAATTCATCTATCTATATAGGAGAGAACAGAGTGAATCCTAGAAATAAAAACTGCTACTGTAAACGAACGCTTCAACCTAGAAGAACAAATTTTGGTGAACCAAGTGGGATTTGTAAACTGATCATTACACCAAGTATCATCAAGATTGGGTGAAAAAATATTTGCTGGTATTTCGCAAACTCATAATTTCTTGGAAGCTTGGGAACCCCGTTCAATGAAAGTGCTTTTCGCCAGTTTCTTCTTAGGGCTACTTGAAGAGGAAACAAAAAATAGAGACAAAACTGAGAACTACTTTATTTTGTCAAGTTTCAAAGAGCTACTAAAAACCATTTTGGTTTTAGAGTTCCAAATTCATCTATCTATATAGGAGAAAAAAGAGTGAAAACTAAGAATATAAATTACTAGTGTAAATAAATGCTTCAACGTAAAAGAACAAAATTTGTTGAGCCAAGTGACATTTGTGTACTGATAATACCACCAAGTATCACCAAGTTTGGGTGAAAATATATTTGCTTGTATTTCGGAAACTTGTAGATTCTTGGACGCTTGGCATCCCCTTTCAATGAAATTGGTTTTCGCCGGTCTCTACTTTGGCTAGTTGAACAGGAAACATACCATAGAGACAAAACGGAGAACTACGTTATTTTGTCAAGTTTCAAAGAGCTACTAAAAACCATTTTGGATTTAGAGTTCCAAATCCACCTATCTATATAGGAGAGAACAGAGTGAAACCTAGAAGTAAAAACTGCTACTGTAAACGAATGCTTCATGCTAGAAGAACAAAATTTGGGGAGCCAGTGGGATTTGTATACTGATCATTACCACCAATTATCATCACGATTGGGTGAAAAAATATTCGCTGGTATTTCGGAAACTCTTTATTTCTTGGAAGGTTGGCAACCCCTTTCAATGAAAGTGCTTTTCCTCAGTCTGTGCCTAGGATTACTTGAAGAGGAAACAAACCATAGAGTCAAAACTGACTACTACTTTATTTTTTTCAAGTTTCAAAGAGCTACTAAAAAGCATGTTGGATTTAGAGTTCCAAATTCATCTATCTATATAGGAGACAACAGAGTGAAACTTAAAAATATAAACTGCTACTGTAAACGAACGCTTCAACCTAGAAGAACAACTTTTGGTGAGCCAAGTGGGGTTTGTGTTCTGATCATTACCACAAGTATCATCAAGATTGGGTGAAAAAATATTTGCTGGTATTTCAGAAACTCGTAATTTCTTGTAAGCTTGGCAACCACTTTCAATTAAGGTGCTATTCTAACGTCTCTGATTAGGGCTACTTGAAGTGAAAAGAACCCATAGACACAAAAGGGAGAACTACTTTATTTTGTCAAGTTTCAAAGAGCTACTACAAACCATGTTGGATTTAGAGTTCCAAATTCATCTATCTACATTAAAAAGAACAGAGTGAAACCTAGAAGTGAAAACTGCTACTGAAAACGAACACTTCAACCTAGAAGAACAAATTTTGGTGAACCAAGTGGGATTTGTGTACTGATTTTTACCACCAAGTATAATCAAGATTGGGTGAAAAAATATTTTCTGGTATTTCGGAAACTTGTAATTTCTTGGAAGCTTGGCAACCCCTTTCAATGAAAGTGCTTTTCCACAGTCTCTGCTTAGGGCTACTTGAAGAGGAAACAAATCATAGAGACAAAACTGAGAAGTACTTTATTTTGTCAAGTTTCAAGGAGGTACTACAAACCATGTTGGAGTTAGAGTTCCAAATTCATCTATCTACTAGGAGGGAACAGAGGGAAACCTAGAAATAAAAACTGCTACTGTTAACGTACGCTTCAACCTAGAAGAACAAAATTTGATGAGCCAAGTGGGATTTGTGTACTGCTCATTACCACCAAGTATCATCAAGATTGGGTGAAAAAATATTTGCTGGTATTTCGAATAGTTGGAATTTCTTTGAATCTTGGCAACCCTTTTCAATGAAAGTGCTTTCCCACAGGCTCTGCTTAGGGCTACTTGAAGAGGAAAGAACCGTAGAGACAAAACTGAGAACTGCTTTATTTTGTCGAGTTTCAAAGAGCTACTACAAACCATGTTGGATTTAGAGTTCCAAATTCATCTATTTATACAGGAGAGAACAGAGTGAAACCTAAAAATAAAAACTGCTACTCTAAACAAACGCTTCAATGTAGAAGAACAAATTTTGGTGAACCATGTGGGATTTGGTACTGATCATTACCACCAAGTATCATCAAGATTGGGTGAAAAAATATTTGCTGGTATTTAGGAAACTCGTAATTTCTTGGAAGCTTGGAAACCCCTTTCAATGAAAGTGCTTTTCCAAAGTCTCTGCTTAGGGCTACTTGAAGAGGAAACAAACACTGAGAACTACTTTATATTGTCAAGTTTCAAAGAGCTAGTACAAACCATGTTGGATTTAGAGTTCCAAATTCATCTATCTATATAGGAGAGAACAGAGTGAAACCTAAAAATAAAAACTACTACTGTAAACGAACGCTTCAACCTAGAAGAACAAAATTTGGTGAGCCAGTGGAAATTGTATACTGATCATTACCACCAAGTATCATCAAGTTTGAGCGAAAAAATATTTCCTGGTATTTCGGAAACAGGTAGATTCTTGGACGCTTGGCAACTCTTTTCAATAAAAGTTCTATTCGCCAGTCTCTGATTAGGGCTACATGAAGAGGAAACAAACCACAGAGACAAAGAGAACTACATTATTTTGTCTAGTTTCAAAGAGCTACTACAAACCATGATCGATTTAGAGTTCCAAATTCATCTATCTATATAGGAGAGAACGGAGGGAAACCTAAAAATAAAAACTGCTACTGTAAACGAACGCTTCAACCTAGAAGAACAAAATTTGGTGAGCCAAGTGGGATTTGTGTACTGACCATTACCACCAAGTATCATCAAGATTGGGTGAAAAAATATTTGCTGGTATATTGGAAACTCGTAATTTCTTTGAAATTTGCCAACACCTTTCAATGAAAGTGCTTTTCCACAGTATTTGTTGAGGGCTACTTGAAGTGGAAACAAACCATAGCCACAAAACTGAGAACTACTTTATTTTGTCAAGTTTCAAAGAGCTACTACAAACCATGTTGGATTTAGAGTTCCAAATTCATCTATCTCTATAGGAGAGAACACAGTGAAACCTAAAAATATAAACTGCTATTGTAAACTAATGCTTCAACCTAGAAGAACAAAATTTGGTGAGCCAAGTGGGATTTCTGTACTGATCATTACCACCAAGTGTCATCAAATTGGGTGAAAAAATATTTTCTGGTATTTCATAAACTCGGAATTTCTTGGAAGCTTGGCAAAACCTTTCAATGAAAGTGCATTCCCACAGTCTCTGCTTAGGGCTACTTGATGAGGAAACAAACCATAGAGACAAAACTGGGAACTACTTTATTTTGTCAATTTTCAAAGAGCTACTATAAACCATGTTGGATTTAGAGTTCCAAATTCATCTATCTATATAGGAGAGAACAGAGGGAAACCTAAAAATAAAAACTGCTACTGCAAATGAACGCTTCAACCTAGAAGATCAAAATTTGGTGAGCCAAGTCGAATTTGTGTATTAATCATTACCACCAGGTATCATCAAGATTGGGCCAAAAAATATTTGCTGGTATTTTGGAAACACGTAGGTTCTTGGACGCTTGGCAACCCCTTTCAATGAAAGTGCTTTTCCACAGTCTCTGCTTAGGGCTACTTGAAGAGGAAACAAACCATAGAGACAAAACGGAGAACTACTTTATTTTGTCAAGTTTCAAAGAGCTACTACAATCCATGTTGGATTTAGAGTTCCAAATTCATCTACCTATATAGGAGAGAACAGAGGGAAACCTAAAAATAAAAACTGCTACTGAAAACTAACGCGTCATCCTAGAAGGAAAAAAATTGGTGAGCCAAGTGAAATTTGTGTACTTGTCGTTACCACCACGTATCATCAAGATTGGGTAAAAAACCACATCAATAGACTTAAAAATAAGAACCATATGATCATCTAGATAGATGCAGAAAAAGCATTCGACCAAGTACAGCATCCCTTTATGTTCAAAACGCTAGAAAAACTAGGGATAACAGGAACTTACCTCAACATTGTAAAAGCAATCTATGCTAAGCCTCAGGCTAGCATCATTCTGAATGGAGAAAAATTGAAGGCATTCCCTCTAAAATCTGGAACAAGACAGGGATGCCCTCTCTCACCACTTCTGTTCAACATAGTTCTTGAAACACTGTCCAGAGCAATTAGACAGATGAAAGAAATTAAAGGCATAAAAATAGCAAAAGAAGAACTTAAATTATCACTATTTGCAGATGACATGATTCTATATCTAGCAGTCCCAAAAGGGTCTACAAAGAAACTATTCGAGCTAATAAATGAATTCAGCAAAGTGGCAGGATATAAAATCAACACGTATAAATCAAAGGCATTCCTGTATAAGAGGGACAAATCCTCTGAAATGGAATTGAGGACAACCACTCCATTCACAATATCCCCCCAAAAAACAAAATACTTAGGAATCAACCTAACAAAAGAGGTGAAAGACTTATACGTTGAAAACTACAGAACCCTAAATAGAGAAATAGAAGAAGATCTTAGAAGATGGAAAAATATACTGTGTTCATGGATAGGCAGAACTAACATCATCAAAATGACGATATTACCAAAAGTTCTCTATAGGTTTAATGCAATGCCAATCAAAATCCCAATGACATTTCTTATAGAAATAGAGAAAGCAATCATGAAATTCATATAGAAAAATAAAAGACCCAGAATAGCAAAAACAATGCTAAGCAGGAAGGGTGAATCAGGCGGTATAGCGATACCATACTTCAAACTATACTACAGAGGAATAGTAACAAAAACAGCATGGTACTGGCACCAAAACAGGCGGGTGGACCAATGGTACAGAATAGAGGACACAGAAACCAATCCACAAAACTACAACTATCTTATATTTGATAAAGAGGCTAAAAGCATGCAATGGAGGAAGGATAGCATCTTCAACAAATGGTGCTGGGAAAACTGGAAATCCATATGCAACAAAATGAAACTGAATCCCTTTCTCTCGCCATGCACAAAAGTTAACTCAAAATGGATCAAGGAGCTTGATATCAAATCAGAGACACAGCGTCTGATAGAAGAAAAAGTCAGCTACGATCTACATACTGTGGGGTCGGGCTCCAAATTCCTCAATAGGACACCCATAGCAAAACAGTTAATAACTAGAATCAACAAATGGGACTTACTCAAACTAAAAAGTTTTTTCTCAGCAAAAGAAACAATAAGAGAGGTAAATAAGGAGCCTACATCCTGGGAACAAATCTTTACTCCTCACACTTCAGATAGAGCCCTAATATCCAGAGTATACAAAGAACTCAAAAAATTAGATAACAAGATAACAAATAACCCAATCAACAAATGGGCCAAAGACATGAACAGACACTTCTCAGAGGAGGACATACAATCAATCAACAAGTACATGAAAAAATGCTCACCATCCCTAGCAGTCAGAGAAATGCAAATCAAAACGACCCTAAGATACCATCTCACTCCAGTAAGATTGGCAGCCATTATGAAGTCAAACAACAACAAGTGCTGGCGAGGATGTGGGGAAAAGGGTACACTTGTTCATTGTTGGTGGGACTGCAAATTGGTGCAGCCAATCTGGAAAGCAGTATGGAGATTTCTTGGAAAGCTTGGAATGGAACCACCATTTGACCCAGCTGTTCCCCTTCTCGGTCTATTCCCTAAAGACCTAAATAGAGCATGCTACAGAGACACTGCTACATCGATGTTCATAGCAGCACAATTCACAATAGCAAGACTGTGGAACCAACCTAGATGCCCTTCAATAGACGAATGGATAAAAAAAATGTGGCATTTATACACAATGGAGTATTACTCTGCATTAAGAAATGACAAAATCATAGAATTTGGAGGGAAATGGATGGCATTAGAGCAGATTATGCTAAGCGACGCGAGCCAATCCCTAAAAAACAAATGCCAAATGTCTTCTTTGATATAAGGAGAGTAACTAAGAACAGAGTAGGGACGAAGAGCATGAGAAGAAGATTAACATTAAACAGGGACGAGAGGTGGGAGGGAAAGGGAGGGAGAAGGGAAATTGCATGGAAATGGAAGGAGACCCTCAGGGATATACAAAATTACTTACAAGAGGTAGCGAGGGGAAAAGAAAAAATAATACAAGGGGGAGATATGAACTGCAGTAGAGGGGGTAGAGAGAGAAGAGGGGAGGGGAGGGGAGGGGGATAGCAAAGGATAGGTAAGGCAGCAGAATACAACAGACCCTAGTATGGCAATATATAAATCAATGGAAGTGTAACAGATGTGATTCTTCAATTTGTATACGGGATAAAAATGGGAGTTCATAACCCACTTGAATCAAAGTGTGAAATATGATATATCAAGAACTATGTAATGTTTTGAACAACCAACAATAACAAAACAAAAAGCTAGGCACAATAAAAAAAAAAAACAATGGGTAAAAAGGTATTTGCTGGAATTTCAGAAACTCATAATTTCTTGGAAGCTTGGCAACCCCTTTAAATGAAAGTGCTTTTAGACATTCTCTGCATAGGGCTACTTGAACAGGAAACAAACCATAGAGACAAAACTGAGAACTACTTTATATTGCCAAGTTTCAAAGAGCTACTACAAACCATGTTGGATTTAGAGTTCCAAATTCATCTATCTATATAGGAGAGAAAAGAGGGAAACCTAAAAATAAAAACTGCTACTGTAAACGAACGCATCAACCTAGAGGAACAAAATTTGGTGAGCCAAGTGGGACTTGTGTACTGATCATTAGCACCAAGTGTCATCAAGATTGGGTGCAAAAATATTTGCTGGTATTTCAAAAACTCGTAATTTCTTGGAAGCTTGGCAACCCCTTTCAATGAAAGAGCTTTTCAACAGTCTCTGCTTAGATCAAGTTGAAGTGGAAACAAACCATAGACATAAAACTGAGAACTACTTTATTTTGTCAAGTTTCAAAGAGCTACTACAAACCATGTTGGATTTAGAGTTCCAAATTCATCTATCTATGTAGGAGAGAACAAAGTGAAACCTAGAAATAAAAATTGCTACTGTAAATGAACGCTTCAACCTAGAAAAACAAATTTTGGTGAACCAAGTGGGATTTGTGTACTGATCATTACCAACAAGTATCATCAAGATTGGGAGAAAAAATATTCGCTGGTATTTCGAAAACTCGTAATTTCTTGGAAGCTTGGCAACCCCTTTAATGAAATTGCTTTTCGCCAGTTTCTGCTTAGGGCTACTTGAAGAGGAAACAAACCCTAGAGACAAAACTGAGAACTACTTTATTATGCCAAGATTCAAAGAGCTAATACAAACCATGTTGGATTTAGAGTTCCAAATTCATCTATCTAAAAGAAGAGAACAGAGGGAAACCTAAAAATAAAAACTGCTAGTGTAAACAAACGCTTCAACCTACAAGAAAAAAATTTGGTGAGGCAGTGGGATTTAAATACAGATCATTACCACCAAGTATCATGAAGATTGGGCGAAAAAATATTTACTGGTATATTGGAAACACGTAGATTCTTGGACGCTTGGCAACCACTTTCAATGAAAGTGCAATTCGCCAGTCTCTGATTTTGGCTACTTGAAGAGGAAACAAAGCATAGAGACAAAAAAGAGAACTACTTTATTTTGTCAAGTTTCAAAGAGCTACTACAAACCATGTTGGATTTAGAGTTCGAAATTGATGTATCTGTATAGGAGAGAACAGAGGGAAACCTAAAAATAAAAACTGCTACTGTAAACGAACGCTTCAACCTAGAAGAACAAAATTTGGTGAACCAAGTGGGAATTGAGTACTGATAATTACCACCAAGTGTCATCAAGATTGGGTATAAAAATATTTGCTGTTATTTCGGAAACTCCTACTTTCTTAAAAGCTTGGCAACCCCTTTTAATGAAAGTGCTATTCGCCAGTTTCTGCTAAGGGCTACTTGAAAATGAAACAAACAATAGAGACAAAAATGAGAACTACTTTATTATGTCAAGTTTCAAAGAGCGACTACAAACCATGTTGGATTTAGAGTTAAAAATTCATCTATCTATATAGGAGAGAAGAGAGGAAAACCTAAAAATAAAAATTGCTACTATAAACGAAAGCTTCACCTAGAAGAACAAAATTTGGTGAGCCAAGTGGAATTTGTGTACTGATCATTACCACCAAGTATCATCAAGATTGGGTGAAAAAATATTTGCTGGTATTTCGGAAACTCGGAATTTCTTAGAAGCTTGGCAACCCTTTTCAATGAAAGTGCTTTTCCACAGTCTCTGCTTAGTGGTACATGAAGAGGAAACAAACCAAAGAGACAAAACTGAGAACTACTTTATTTTGTCGACTTTCAAAGAGCTACTACAAACCATGTTGGATTTAGAGTTCCAAATTCATCTATCTATATAGGAGAGAAAAGAGGGAAACCTAAAAATTAAAACTTCTACTGTAAACGAACGCTTCAACCTAAAAGAACAGAATTTGGTGAGCCAAGTGGGATTTGTGTACTGATCATTACCACCAAGTATCATCAAGATTGAGCGAAAAAATATTTGCTGGCATTTCGGTAACACGTAGATTCTTGGACGCTTGACAACCACATTCAATGAAATTGCTATTCGCCAGTCTCTGATTAGGGCTACTTAAAGAGGAAACGAGGCATAGAGACAAAAATGAGAACTACTTTATTTTGTCAAGTTTCAAAGAGCTACTTCAAACCATGTTGGATTAAAAGTTCCAAATTCATCTATCTATATAGGAGAGAAAAAAGGGAAACCTAAAAATAAAAACTGCTAGTGTAAACGAACGCTTCAACCTAGAAGAACAAAATTTGGTGAACCAAGTGGGATTTTTGTACTGATCATTACCACCAAGTATCATCAAGATTGGGTGAAAAAATATTTCCCGTTATTTCGAAAACTCGTAATTTCTTTGAAGCTCGGCAACCCCTTTAAATGAAAGTGCTATTCGCCAGTTTCTGCTAAAAGCTACTTGAAAAGGAAAAAAACCATAGAGACAAAACTGAGAACTACGTTAGTATGTCAAGTTTCATAGAGCTACTAAAAACCATGTTGGATTTAGAGTTCCAAATTCATCTATCTATATAGGAGAGAACAGAGTGAAAACTAAAAATAAAAACTGCTGCTGTAAATGAACGCTTCAACCTAGAAGAACAAAATTTAGTGACCCAAGTGGGATTTGTGTACTGATCATTGCCACCAAGTATCATCAAGATTTTGTGAAAAAATCTTTGCTGGTATTTCGGAAACTCTTAATTTCTTTGAGGCTTGGCAACCCCTTTCAATGACAGTGCTTTTTTACAGTAACTGCTTAGGGCTACTTGAAGTGGAAACAAATCATAGACACAAAACTGAGAACTACTTTATTTTGTCAAGTTTCAAAGAGCTACTACAAACCATGTTGGATTTAGAGTTCAAAATTCGTCTATCTATATAAGAGAGAACACAGTGAAACCTAAAAATAAAAACTGCTACTGTAAACGAACGCTTCAAACTAGAAGAACAGATTTTTTTGAACCAAGTGGGATTTGTGTACTGATCATTACCACCAAGTATCATCATGATTGGGTTAAAAAATATTTGCTGGTATTTCGGAAACTCGTAATTTCTTGGAAGCTTGGCAACCCCTTTCAATGAAAGTGCTTTTCGCCACTCTCTGCTTAGGGCTACTTGAAGAGGAATCAAACCATAGACACAAAACTGAGAACTACTTTATTTTGTCAAGTTTCAAAGAGCTACTACAAACCATGTTGGATTTATTTTCCAAATTCATCTATCTATATAGGAGACAACAGAGTAAAACCTAAAAATAAAAACTGCTACTGTAAACGAACGCTTCAACCTTGAAGATCAAAATTTGGTGAGCCAAGTGGGATTTGTATACTGATCATTAGCACAAAGTATCATCAAGATTGGGTGAAAAAATATTTGCTGGTATTTTGGAAACTCATAGTTTCTTGAAAGCTTGGCAAACCCTTTCAATGCAAGTGCTTTTCGCCAGTCTCTGATTAGGGGTATTGAAGAGGAAACAAATCATAAAGACAAAACTGAGAACTACTTTATTTTGTCAAGTTTCAAAGAGCTACTACTAACCATGTTGGATTTACAGTTCCACATTCATCTATCTATATAGGAGAGAACAGAGTGAAACCTTAAAATATACAGGGCTAATGTAAACGATCCCTTCAACCTAGAAAAACAAAATTTGGTGAGCCATTTGGGATTTGTGTACCGATTATTACCACCAAGTGTCATCAAGATTGGTTGCAAAAATATTTGCTGGTATTTTGGAAACTCGGTATTTTTTGGAAACTTGGCAAACACTTTCAATGAAAGTTCTTTTCCACAGTCTCTGCTTAGGGCTACTTGAAAAGGAAAGAAACCTTAGAGACAAATCTGAGAACTAATTTATTTTGTCAAGTTTCAAAGAGCTACTACAAATCATGTTGGATTTAGAGTTCCAAATTCATCTATCTTTATAGGAGAGAACAGAGTGAAACCTAAAATAAAAAATGCTACTGTAAACAACGCTTCAACCTAGAAGAAGAAAATTTGCTGAGCCAAGTGGGATTTATGTACTGATCATTAACACCAAGATTCATCAAGATTTTTTGAAAAAATATATGCTGGTATTTTGAAAACTCGTTATTTTTTGGAAACATAGCAATCCCTCTAAATGAAAGTGCTTTTCCACAGTCTCTGCTTAGTGCTAATTGAAGAGAAATGAAACCATAGAAACAATTCGGAGAACTAATTTATTTTTTCAAGTTTCAAAGATCTACTACAAGACATGTTGGATTTAGAGTTCCAAATTCATCTATCTTTATAGGAGAGAACAGAGTGAAACCTAAAATAAAAAATGCTACTGTAATTAACGCTTCAAACTAGAAGAAGAAAATTTGGTGAGCCAAGTGGGATTTGTGTACTGATCATTACCACCAAGTATCATCAAGATTGGGGAAAAAATATTTGCTAGTATTGGGGAAACTCGTAATTTCTTGGAAGCTTGACAACCCCATTCAATGAACGTGCTTTTCCACAGTATCTGCTTAGGGCTACTTGAAGTGGAAACAAACCATAGACACAAAACTGAGAACTTTTTTATTTTGTCAAGTTTCAAAGAGCTTCCACAAACCATGTTGGATTTAGAGTTAAAAATTCATCTATCTACATAGGAGAGAACAGAGTGAAACCTAAAAAAAAAAAAAACTGCTACTGTAAACAAACGCTTCAACCTAGAAGAACAAAATTTGGGGAGCCAAGTGGGATTTTTGTCCTGATCATTACCACCAAGTATCATCAAGAATGGATGAAAACATATTTGCTGGTATTTTGGAAACTCATAATTTCTTGGAAGCTTAGCAACCCCTTTCAATGAAAGCGGTTTTCCGCAGTCTATTCTTAGGGCTTCTTTAAGAGGAAACAAACCATAGAGTAGAAAAATGAGAACTACATTATTTTGTCTAGTTTCAAAGAGCTACTACAAACCATGTTGGATTTAGAGTTCCAAAATGATTTATCTATATAGGAGAGAACAGAGTGAAACCTAAAAATAAAAACTGCTGCTGTAAACGAACGCTTCAACCTAGAAGAACAAAATTTAGTGACACAAGTGGGATTTGTGCACTGATCATTACCACCAAGTATCATCAAATTGGGTGAAAAAATATTTACTGGTATTTCGGAAACTCTTAATTTCTTTGAGGTTGGCAACCCCTTTCAATGACAGTGCTTTTTTACAGTATCTGCTTAGGGCTACTTGAAGTGGAAACAAACCATAGACACAAAACTGAGAACTACTTGATTTCGTCAAGTTTCAAAGAGCTACTACAAACCATGTTGGATTTAGAGTTTCAAATTCATCTATCTATATAAGAGAAAACAGTGTGAAACCTAAAAATAAAAACTGTTACTGTAAACGAACGCTTCAACCTAGAAGATCCAAACTTAGTGAGCCAAGTGGTACTTACATACTGATCATTTCCACCATGTGTCATCAAGATTGGGTGAAAAAATATTTGCTGGTATTTCGGAAACACGTAGATTCTTGGACGCTTGGCAAACCCTGTCAAAGAAAGTGCTATTTGCCAGTCTCTGATTCTGGCTATTTAAAGAGGAAACAAACCATAGAGACAAAAATGAGAACTTCTTTATTTTGTCAAGTTTCAAAGAGCTACTACAAACCATGTTGGATTTAGAGTTCCAAATTCATCTATCTATATAGGAGAGAACAGAGTGAAACCTAAGAATAAATACTGCTACTGTAAACGAACGCTTCAACGTAGAAGAACAAAATTTGGTGAGCCAAGTGGGATTTGTGTGCTTGTCATTACCACCACGTATCATCAAGATTGGGTAATAAAATATTTGTTGGTATTTCGGAAACTCGTAATTTCTTGCACGTTGGCAACCCCTTTCAATGAAAGTGCTTTTCCTCAGTCACTGCTTAGGGCTACTTGAAGTGGAAACAAACCATAGACACAAAACTGAGAACTGCTTTATTTTGTCAAGTTTCAAAGAGCTACTAAAAGCCATGTTTTATTTAGAGTTCCAAAATCATCTATCTATACAGGAGAGAACAGAGAGAAACCTAAAAATTAAAACTGCTACTGTAAACGAACGCTTCAACCTAAAAGAACAAAATTTGGTGAGCCACGTGGGATTTGTGTAGTTGTCATTACCATCATGTATCATCAAGATTCGGTGAAAAAATATTTCCTGGTATTTCGGAAACTCGTTATTTCTTGGATGCTTGGCAACCCCTTTCAATGAAAGTGCTTTTCCACAGTCTCTGCTTAGGGCTAATGAAGAGGAAACAATCCTTAGAGACAAAACTGAGAAATACATTATTTTGTCAAGTTACAAAAAGCTACTACAAACCATGTTGGATTTAGAGTTCCAAATTCATCTATCTATAGAGGAGAGAACAGAGGGAATCCTAAACAAAAAAAAAACTGCTACTGTAAACGTACGCTTCAACCAAGAAGAACAAAAATTGATGAGCCAAGTGGGATTTGTGTACTGATCACTACGACCAAGTATCATCAAGATTGGGTGAAAAAATAAAGGCTGGTATTTCGGAAACTCGTTATTTCTTGGACGCTTGACAACCCCTTTCAATGAAAGTGCTTTTCCACAGTCTGTGACTACGGCTACTTGAAGAGGAAACAAACCATAGAGACAAAAGTGAGAACTACTTTATTTTGTCAAGTTTCAAAGAGCTACTACAAACCATGTTGGATTTAGAGTTACAAATTCATCTATCTATATAGGAGACAACAGAGTGAAACCTAAAAATAAAAAATGCTACTGTAAACGAAAGCTTCAACATAGAAGAACAAATTTTGGTCAGACAAGTGGGATTTGAGTACTTGTCATTACCACCACGTATCATCAAGATTGGGTGAAAAAATATTTGATTGTATGTCGGAGACTCATAATTTCTTGGAAGCTTGGCAACCCCTTTCAATGAAAGTGCTTTTCCAGAGTCTCTGCTTAGGGCTACTTGAAAACGAAACAAACCATAGAGACAAAACTGAGAAGTACTTTATTTTGTCACGTTTCAAAGAGCTACTACAAACCATGTTGGATTTAGTGTTCCAAATTTATCTATCTATATAGGAGAGAACAATTTGAAACCTAAAAATTAAAACTGCTACTGAAAATAACGCTTCAACCTAGAAGAAGGAAATTCGGTGAGCCAAGTGGGATTTGTGTACTGATCATTACCACCAAGTATCATCAAGATTGGGTAAAAATATATTTGCTGGTATTTCGGATACTCATAATTTCTTGGAAGTTTCGCAACCACTTTCAATGAAATTGCTTTTCCACAGTCTCTGATTAGGGCTACTTGAAGAGGAAACAAATCATAGAGACAAAACAGAGAACTACATTATTGTGTCAAGTTTCAAATATCTACTACAAACCATGTTGGATTTAGAGTTCCAAATTCATCTATCTATATTAGGAGAGAACAGAGGAAAACCTAAAAATAAAAACTGCTACTGTAAACGAAAGCTTCAACCTAGAAGAACAAAATTTGGTGACCCAAGTGGGATTTGTGTACTGATAATTACCACCAAGTATCATCAAGATTGGGTGAAAATATATTTGCTGGTGTTTCGGAAACTCGTAATTTCTAGGAAGCTTGGCAACCCCTTTCAATGAAAGTGCTTTTCCACAGTCTCTGCATAGGGCTACTTGAAGAGGAAACAATCCATAGGGACAAAACTGAGAACTAATTTATTTTGTCAAGTTTCAAAGAGCTACTCCAAACCATGTTGGATTTCGAGTTCCAAATTCATCTATCTATATAGGAGAGAACAGAGGGAAACCTAAAAATAAAACTGCTACTGTAAAAGAAATCTTCAACCTAGAAGAACAAAATTTGGTGAGCCAAGTGGGATTTGTGTACTGATCATTACCACCAAGTATCATCAAGATTGGGTGAAAAAATATTTTCTGGTGTTACGAAAACTGGTAATTTCTTGGAACCTTGGCAACCCCTTTCAATGAAAGTGCTTTTCCACAGTCTCTGCATAGGGCTACTTTAATTGGAAAGAAACCAGAGACGCAAAACTGAGAACTACATTATTTTGTCAAGTTTCAAAGAGCTACTACAAACCATCTTGGATTTAGAGTTCCAAATTTATCTATCTATACAGGAGAGAACAGAGTGAAAGCAAAAAATAAAAACTGCTACTGTAAACGAATGCTTCAACCTAGAAGAACAAAATTTGGTGAGCCAAGTGGGATTTGTATACTGATCATTATATCCAAGTATCATCACGTTGGGAGAAAAAATATTTGCTGGTATTTCTGGAACACGTAGATTCTTTAATGCTTGGCAATCCCTTTCAATGAAAGTGCTATTTGCCAGTCTCTGATTAGGGCTACTTGAAGAGGAAACAAACCATAGAGACAAAACTGAGAGCTACTTTATTTTGTCAAGTTTCAAGGAGCTACTACAATCCATGTTGGATTTTGAGTTCCAAATTCATGTATCTATATAGGAGAGAACAGAGTGAATCCTAAAAATTAAAACTGCTACTATAAATAACGCTTCAACCTAGAAGAACAAAATTTGGTGAGCCAAGTGGGATTTGTGTACTGATCATTACCACCAAGTATCATCAAGATTGGGTGAAAAAATATTTTCTGGTGTTACGGAAATTCATAATTTCTTGGAAGCTTGGCAACCCCTTTCAATGAAAGTGATTTTCCACAGTCTCTGCTTAGGTCTACTTTAAGTGGAAACAAACCAGAGACACAAAACTGAGAACTACTTTATTTTGTCAAGTTTTAAAGGGCTACTACAAACCATCTTGGATTTAGAGTTCCAAATTTATCTATCTATACAGGAGAGAACAGAGTGAACCCTAGAAATAAAAACTGCTACCGTAAACGAACGCTTCAACATAGAAGAACAAAATTTGGTGAGCCAAGTGGGATTAGTATACTGATCATTACCACCAAGTATCATCAAGATTGGTCGAAAAAATATTTGCCGGTATTTCGGAAACACGTAGATTCTTGGACGCTTGGCAACCGCTTTCAATGAAAGTGCTGTTCGCCAGTCTCTGATTAGGGCTACTTTAAGAGGAAACAAATCATAGAGACAAAACTGAGAACTACTTTATTTTGTCAAGTTTCAAAGAGCTACTACAAACCATGTTGGATTTAGAGTTCGAAATTCATCTATCTATATAGGAGAGAACAGAGGGAAACCTAAAAATAAAAACTGCTGCTGTAAACGAAATCTTCATAGTAGAAGAACAAAATTTGGTGAGCCAAGTGGGATTTGTGTACTGATCATTACCACCATGTATCATCAAGTTTGGGTGAAAAAATATTTTCTGGTGTTACGGAAACTCGTAATTTCTTGGAAGCTTGGCAACCCCTTTCAATGAATGTGCTTTTCCACAGTCTCTGCTTAGGGCTACTTTAAGTGGAAACAAACCGGAGACACAAAACTGAGAACTACTTAATTTGTCAAGTTTCAAAGTGCTACTACAAACCATCTTGGATTTAGAGTTTCAAATTTATCTATCTATACAGGAGAGAACAGAGTGATACCTAGAAATAAAAACTGCTACCGTAATCGAACGCTTAAACATAGAAGAACAAAATTTGGTGAGCGAAGTGGGTTTTGTATACTGATCATTACCACCAAGTATCATCAAGATTGGGGGAAAAAGTATTTGCCCGTATTTCGGAAACACGTAGATTCTTGGACGCTTGGCAACCGCTTTCAATGAAAGTGGTATTCGCCAATCTCTGATTAGGGCTACTTGAAGAGGAAACAAACCATATAGACAAAACTGAGAACTACTTTATTTTGTCAAGTTTCAAGGAGCTACTACAATCCATGTTGGATTCAGAGTTCCAAATTCATCTATCTATATAGGAGACAACAGAGTGAAACCTAAAAATAAAAACCGCTACTGGAAACGAAAGCTTCAACCTAGAAGAACAAAATTTGGTGAGCCAAGTGTGATTTGTGTCCTGATCATTACCACCAAGTATCATCAAGATTGGGTGAAAATATATTTGCTGGTGTTTCGGAAACTCGTAATTTCTAGGAAGCTTGGCAACCCCTTTCAATGAAAGTGCTTTTCCACTGACTCTGCTTAGGGCTATTGAAGAGGAAACAATCCATAAAGAAAAAACTGAGAATTACATTATTTTGTCAAGTTTCAAAGAGCTACTAAAAACCATGTTGGATATAGAGTTCCAAATTCATCAATCTATATAGGAGACAACAGAGTGAAACCTAAAAATAAAAACCGCTACTGTAAACGAATGCTTCAACCTAGAAGAACAAAATTTGGTGAGCCAAGTGGAATTTGTGAACTGATTCTTACCACCAAGTATCATCAATATTGGGTGAAAATATATTTGCTGTTATTTCGGAAACTCGTAATTTCTTGGAAGCTTGGAAAGCCCTTTCAATGAAAGTGCTTTTCCACAGTCTCTGCTTAGGGCTACTTGAAGTGGAAACAAACCATAGACCCAAAACTGAGAACTACTTTATTTTGTCAAGTTTCAAAGAGCTACTACAAACCATGTTGTATTTAGAGTTCCAAATTCATCTATCTATATAAGAGAGAACAGAGTGAAACCTAAAAATAAAAACTGCTACTGTAAATGAATGCTTCAACCTAGAAGAACAAATTTTGATGAAGCAAGTGAGATTTGTGTACTGATCATTACCACCAGGTATCATCAAGATTGTGTGAAAAAATATTTGCTGGTCTTTCGGAAACTCGTAATTTCTTGGAAGCTTGGCAACCCCTTTCAATGAAAATGCTTTTCCACAGTCTCGGCTTATGGCTACTTGAAGAGGAAGCAAACCATACAGACAAATCTGATAACTACATTATTTTGTCAAGTTACAAAGAGCTACTAAAAACCCTGTTGGATTTAGAGTTCCAAATTCATCTATCTCTACAGGAGAGAACACAGTGAATCCTAAAAATAAAAACCGCTACTGCAAACGAACGCTTCAACCTAGAAGAACAAAATTTGGTGAGCCAAGTGGAATTTGTGAACTGATTCTTACCACCAAGTATCATCAATATTGGGTGAAAATATATTTGCTGTTATTTCGGAAACTCGTAATTTCTTGGAAGCTTGGAAAGCCCTTTCAATGAAAGTGCTTTTCCACAGTCTCTGCTTAGGGCTACTTGAAGTGGAAGCAAACCATAGACCCAAAACTGAGAACTACTTTATTTTGTCAAGTTTCAAAGAGCTACTACAAACCATGTTGTATTTAGAGTTCCAAATTCATCTATCCATATAAGAGAGAACAGAGTGAAACCTAAAAATAAAAACTGCTACTGTAACTGAATGCTTCAACCTAGAAGAACAAATTTTGATGAAGCAAGTGAGATTTGTGTACTGATCATTACCACCAGGTATCATCAAGTTTGGTTGAAAAAATATTTGCTGGTATTTCGAAACTTGTAATTCCTTGGAAGCTTGGCAACCCCATTCAATGAAAGTGCTTTTCCACAGTCTCTGCTTAGGGCTACTTGAGGAGGAAACAATCCATAGAGACAAAACTGAGAACTACATTATTTTGTCAAGTTTCAAAAACCTGCTACAAACCATGTTTGATTTAGAGTTCCAAATTCATCTATCTATATAGGAGAGAACAGAGGGAAAGCAAAAAATAAAAACTGCTACTGTAAACGAACGCTTCAACCTAGAAGAACAAAATTTGGTGAGCCAAGTGGGATTTGTATACTGATCATTATATCAAAGTATCATCACGTTGGAAGAAAAAATATTTGCTGGTATTTCGGGAACACGTAGATTCTTAAACGCTTGGCAATCCCTTTCAATGAAAGTGCTATTTGCCAGTCACTGATTAGGGCTACTTGAAGAGGAAACAAACCATAGAGACAAAACTGAGAACTACTTTATTGTGTCATGTTTCAAAGAGCTACTACAAACCATGTTGGATTTAGAGTTCCAAATTCATCTATCTATATTAGGAGAGAACAGAGGGAAACCTAAAAATAAAAACTGCTACTGTAAAAGAAAGCTTCAACCTAGAAGAACAAAATTTGGTGACCCAAGTGGGATTTGTGATCTGATCATTACCACCAAGTATCATCAAGATTTGGTGAAAATATATTTTCTGGTATTTCGGAGACTCGTAATTTCTTGGTATCTTTGCAACCCCTTTCAATGAAAGTGCTTTTCCACAGTTTCTGCTTAGGGCTACTTTAAGTGGAAACAAACCGGAGACACAAAACTGAGAACTACTTTATTTTGTCAAGTGTCAAAGTGCTACTACAAACCATCTTGGATTTAGAGTTCCAAATTTATCTATCTATACAGGAGAGAACAGAGTGAACCCTAGAAATAAAAATTGCTACCGAAAACGAACACTTCAACATAGAAGAACAAAATTTCGTGAGCCAAGTGGGATTTGAATACTGATCATTACCACCAAGTATCATCACGATTGGGCGAAAAAATATTTGCTGTTATTTCGGAAACACGTAGATTCTTGGATGCTTGGCAACCCCTTTCAATGAAAGTGCTATTCGCCAGTCTCTGATTAGGGCTACTTGAAGAGGAAACAAACCATAGAGACAAAACTGAGAACTACTTTATTTTGTCAAGTTTCAAAGAGCTACTACAAACCCTGTTGGATTTAGAGTTCCAAATTCATCTATCTATATAGGAGAGAACAGAGGGAAACCTAAAAATAAAAACTGCTACTGTAAAAGAAATCTTCA
Source organism: Callospermophilus lateralis (assembly GCF_048772815.1). NCBI lineage: Eukaryota > Metazoa > Chordata > Mammalia > Rodentia > Sciuridae > Callospermophilus > Callospermophilus lateralis. The sequence continues at coordinate 1,541,567 of NW_027513563.1, forward strand.
ACCTAGAAGAACAAAATTTGGTGAGCCAAGTGGGATTTGTGTACTGATCATTACCACCAAGTATCAACAAAATTGGGTGAAAAAATATTTTCTGGTGTTACGGAAATTCGTAATTTCTTGGAAGCTTGGCAACCCCTTTCAATGAAAGTGCTTTTCCACAGTCTCTGCTTAGGGCTACTTTAAGTGGAAACAAACCAGAGACAGAAAACTGAGAACTACTTTATTTTGTCAAGTTTCAAAGAGCTACTACAAACCATGTTGGATTTAGAGTTCCAAATTCATCTATCTATATAGGAGAGAACAGAGGGAAACCTAAAAATAAAAACTGCTACTGTAAACGAAATCTTCAACCTAGAAGAACAAAATTTGGTGACCCAAGTGGGATTTGTGTACTGATCATTACCACCAAGTATCATCAAGATTGGGTGAAAAAATATTTTCTGGTGTTACAGAAACTCGTAATTTCTTGGAAGCTTGGCAACCCCTTTCAATGAAAGTGCTTTTCCACAGTCTCTGTTTAGGGCTACTTTAAGTGGAAACAAACCGGAGACACAAAACTGAGAACTACTTTATTTTGTCAAGTTTCAAGGAGCTACTACAAACTATCTTGGATTTAGAGTTCCAAATTTATCTATCTATACAGGAGAGAACAGAGTGAACCCTAGAAATAAAAACTGCTACTGTAAACGAACGCTTCAACATAGAAGAACAAAATTAGGTGAGCCAAGTGGGATTTGTATACTGATCATTACCACCAAGTATCATCAAGATTGGTCGAAAAAATATTTCCCGGTATTTCGGAAACCCGTAGATTCTTGGACGCTTGGCAACCACTCTCAATGTAAGTGCTATTCGCCAATCTCTGATTAGGACTACTTGAAGAGGGAACAAACCATAGAGACAAAACTTAGAACTACTTTATTTTGTCAAGCTTCAAAGAGCTACTACAAACCATGTTGGATTTAGAGTTCCAAATTCATATATCTATATAGAAGAGAACAGAGGGAAACCTAAAAATAAAAACTGCTTCTGTAAACGAACGATTCAACCAAGAAGAACAAAATTTGGTGAGCCAAGTGGGATTTGTGTACTGATCATTACCACCAGGTGTCATCAAGATTGGGTGAAAAAATATTTTCTGGTGTTTCGGAAACTCGTAATTTCTTGGAAGCTTGGCAACCCCTTTCAATGAAAGTGCTTTTCCACAGTCTCTGCTTAGGGCTACTTTAAGTGGAAACAAACCAGAGACACAAAACTGAGAACTACTTTATTTTGTCAAGTTTCAAAGAGCTACTACAAACCATCTTGGATTTAGAGTTCCAAATTTAACTATCTATACAGGAGAGAACAGAGTGAACCCTAGAAATAAAAACTGCTACCGTAATCGAACGCTTCAACATAGAAGAACAAAATTTGGTGAGCCAAGTGGGATTTGAATACTGATCATTACCCCCAAGTATCTTCACGATTGGGTGAAAAAATATTTTCTGTTTTTTCGGAAACACGTAGATTCTTGGACTCTTGGCAACCGCTTTCAATGAAAGTGCTATTCGCCAGTCTCTGATTAGGGTTACTTGAAGAGGAAACAAAACAATAGAGACAAAACTGAGAACTACTTTACTTTGTCAAGTTTATAAGAGCTACTACAAACCATGTTGGATTTAGAGTTCCAAATTCATCTATCTACATAGGAGAGAACAGAGGGAAACCTAAAAATAAATACTGCTACTGTAAAAGAAAGCTTCAACTTAGAAGAACAAACTTTGGTGAGCCAAGTGGGATTTGTGTACTGATCATTACCACCAAGTATCATCAAGATTGGGTGAAAATATATTTGCTGGTGTTTCGGAAACTCATAAATTTTAGGAAGCTTGGCAGACCCTTTCAATGAAAGTGCTTTTCCACCGTCTCTGCTTAGGGCTACTTGAAGAGGAAACAATCCATAGAGACAAAACTGAGAACTACATTATTTTGTCAAGATTCAAAGAGCTACTACAAACCATGTTGGATTTATAGTTCCAAATTCATCTATCTATATAGGAGACAACAGAATGAAACCTAAAAATAAAAACTGCTACTGTAAACGAACGCTTCAACCTAAAAGAAAAAAATTTGGTGAGCCAAGTGGGATTGTGAACTTATCATTACCACCAAGTTTCATCAATAGTCGGTGAAAATATATTTGCTGGTATTTCGGGAACTCGTAATATCTTGGAAGCTTGGCAACCCCTTTCAATGAAAGTGCTTTTCCACAGTCTCTGCTTAGGGCTACTTGAAGTGGAAACAAGCCATAGACACAAAACTGAGAACTACTTTATTTTGTCAAGTTTCAAAGAGCTACTACAAACCATGTTGTATTTAGAGTTCCAAATTCATCTATCTATATAAGAGAGAACAGAGTGAAACCTAAAAATAAAAACTGCTACTATAAATGAATGCTTCAACCTAGAAGAACAAATATTGATGAAGCAAGTGAGATTTGTGTACTGATCATTTCCACCAGGTATCATCAAGATTGATTGAAAAAATATTTGCTGGTATTTTGAAAACTCGTAATTTTTCGGAAGCTTGGCAACTTCCTTCAGTGAAAGTGCTTTTCCACAGTCTCTGCTTAGGGCTACATGAAGAAGAAACAATCCATAGAGACAAAACTGAGAACTACATTATTTGGTCAAGTTTCAAAAAGCTACTACAAACCATGTTGGATTTATAGTTCCATATTCATCTATCTATATAGGAGAGAACAGAGTGAAAACTAAAAATAAAAACTGCTACTGTAAATGAACGCTTCAACCTAGAAGAACAAAATTTGGAGAGCTAAGTGGGATTTGTGTACTGATCATTACCACCAAGTATCATCAAGATTGGGGGTCTATATATTTTCTGGTGTTTCGGAAACTCGTAACTTTAAGGAAACTTGGCAACACCTTTCAATGAAAGTGCTTTTCCACAGTCTCTGCTTAGGGATACTTTAAGTGGAAACAAACCAGAGACACAAAACTGAGAACTACTTTATTTTGTCAAGTTTCAAAGAGCTACTACAAACCATGTTGGATTTAGAGTTCCAAATTCATCTATCTATATAGGAGAGAACAGAGGGAAACCAAAAAATAAAAACTGCTACTGTAAAAGAAATTTTCAACCTCGAAGAACAAAATTTGGTGAGCCAAGTTGGATTTGTGTACTGATCATTACCACCAAGTATCATCAAGATTGGGTGAATAAATATTTTCTGGTGTTACGGAAACTCGTAATTTCTTGGAAGCTTAGCAACCCCTTTCAATGAAAGTGCTTTTCCACAGTCTCTGCTTAGGGCTACTTTAAGTGGAAACAAACCAGAGACAGAAAACTGAGAACTACTTTGTTTTGTCAAGTTTCAAAGAGCTACTACAAACCATCTTGGATTTAGAGTTCCAATTTTATCTATCTATACAGGAGAGAATAGAGTGAACCCTAGAAATAAAAATTGCTACTGTAAACGAACGCTTCAACATAGAAGAACAAAATTTGGTGAGCCAAGTGGGATTTGTATACTGATCATTACCACCAAGTATCATCAAGATTGGTCGAAAAAATATTTGCCGGTATTTCGGAAACACGTAGATTCTTGGACGCTTGGAAACCGCTTTCAATGAAAGTGCTATTCGCCAGTCTCTGATTAGGGCTACTTGAAGAGGAAACAAATCATAGAGACAAAACTGAGAACTACTTTATTTTGTCAAGTTTCAAAGAGCTACTACAAACCATGTTGGATTTAGAGTTTGAAATTCATCTATCTATATAGGAGAGAACAGAGGGAAACCTAAAAATAAAAACTGCTACTGTAAAAGAAATCTTCAACCTAGAAGAACAAAATTTGGTGAGCCAAGTGGGATTTGTGTACTGATCATTACCACCAAGTATCATCAAGATTGGGTGAAAAAATATTTTCTGGTGTTACGGAAACTCGTAATTTCTTGGAAGCTTGACAACCCCTTTCAATGAAAGTGCTTTTCCACAGTCTCTGCTTAGGGCTATATTAAGTGGAAACAAACCATAGACCCAAAACTGAGAACTACTTTATTTTGTCAAGTTTCAAAGAGCTACTACAAACCATGTTGTATTTAGAGTTCCAAATTCATCTATCTATATAAGAGAGAACAGAGTGAAACCTAAAAATAAAAACTGCTACTGTAAATGAATGCTTCAACCTAGAAGAACAAATTTTGATGAAGCAAGTGCGATTTGTGTACTGATCATTACCACCAGGTATCATCAAGATTGGTTGAAAAAATATTTGCTGGTATTTCGAAAACTTGTAATTTCTTGGAAGCTTGGCAACCCCATTCAATGAAAGTGCTTTTCCACAGTCTCTGCTTAGGGCTACTTGAGGAGGAAACAATCCATAGAGACAAAACTGAGAACTACATTATTTTGTCAAGTTTCGAAAACCTACTACAAACCATGTTGGATATAGAGTTCCAAATTCATCTATCTATATAGGAGAGAACAGAGTGAAAGCAAAAATTAAAAACTGCTACTGTAAACGAATGCTTCAACCTAGAAGAACAAAATTTGGTGAGCCAAGTGGGATTTGTATACTGATCATTATATCCATATATATATACATTATTTTGTCAAGTTTAAAAAGCTACTACAAACCATGTTGGATTTAGAGTTATAAATTTATCTATCTATACAGGAGAGAACAGAGGGAAACCTAAAAATAAAAACTGCTTATATAATCGAACGCTTCAACCTAGAAGAACAAAATTTGGTGAGCCAAGTGGGATTTTTGTACTGATCATTACCACCAATTATCTTCAAGATTGGGTGAAATAATATATTCTGGAATTTCGGGAACTCGATATTTCTTGGAAGCTTGGCAACCCCTTTCAATGAAAGTGCTTTTCCACAGTCTCTGCTTAGGGCTACTTGAAGAGGAAACAAACAATAGAGACAAAACTGAGAAGACTTTATTTTGTGAAGTTTCACAGAGCTACTACATACCATCTTGGATTTAGAATTCCAAATTCATCTATCTATACAGGAGAGAACCGAGTGAAACCTTGAAAAAAAAAAACTGCTACTGAAAACGAATGCTTCAACCTAGAAGAACAAAATTTTGTGAGCCAAGTGGGATTTATGTACTGATCATTACCACCAAGTATCATCAAGATAAGGGGAAAATATATTTGCTGGTATTTCGGAAACTCGTAATTTCTTTGAGGCTTGGCAACCCCTTTCAATGAAAATGCTTTTCCACAGTCTCTGCTTAGGGCTACTTGAAAAGGAAAAAAATACATAAAGACAAAACTGAGAACTACTTTATTTTGACATGTTTCAAAGAGCTACTACAAACCATGTTGGGTTTACAGTTCCAAATTCATCTATCTATATAGGAGAGAACAGAGTAAAACCTAAAAATAAAAACTGCTACTGTAAACGAACGCTTCAACATAGAAAAACAAAATTTGGTGAGCCAAGTGGGATTTGAGTACTGATCATTACCACCAAGTATCATCAAGATTGGGTGAAAAAATATATGCTGGTATTTCGAAAACCATTATTTCTTGGATGCTTTGCAACCCCTTTCAATGAAAGTGCTTTTCCACAGTCTGTGCCTAGGGCTACATGAAGAGGAAACAAACCATAGAGACAAAACTGAGAACTACTTTATTTCGTCAAGTTTCAAATAGCTACTGCAAACCATGTTGGATTTAGAGTTCCAATTTCATCTAACTATATAGGTGAGAACAGAGGGAAACCTAAAAATAAAAACTGCTACTCTAAACGAACGCTTCAACCAAGAAGAACAAAATTTGGTTAGCCAAGTGGGATTTGTGTACTGATCATTACCACCAAGTTTCATCAAGATAAGGTTAACAAATATTTGCTGGTATTTCGGAAACACGTAGATTCTTGGACGCTTGGCAACTCCTTTCAATGAAATTGCTTTTCCACAGTCTCTGCTTAGGGCTACTTGAAGCGAAAACAAACGATAGAGACAAAACTGAGAACTACTTTATTTTGTCAGGTTTCAAAGAGCTACTACAAAAAATGTTGGATTTAGAGTCCCAAATTCATCTATATATATAGGAGAGAACAGAGGGAAACCTAAAATTAAAAACTGCTACAGAAAAAGAACGATTCAAACAAGAAGAACAAAATTTGGTGTGCCAAGTGGGATTTGTGAACTGATCATTACCACCAAGTATCATCTAGATTGGGTGAAAAAATATATGCTGGTATTTCAGAAACTCGTTATATCTTGGAAGCTTGGAAACCCCTTTCAATGAAAGTGCTTTTCCACACTCTGTGCCTAGGGCTACTTGAAGAGGAAACAAACCATAGAGACAAAACTGAGAACTACTTTATTTTGTCAAGTTTCAAAAAGCTACTACAAACCATGTTGGATTTAGAGTTCCAAATTCATCTATCTATATAGGGGAGAACACAGGGAAACCTAAAAATAAAAACTCCTACTCTAAATGAACGCTTCAACCTAGAAGAAAAAAATTTGGTGAGCCAAGTGGGATTTCATTACTTGTCCTTACCATCACGTATCATCAAGATTGGGTGAAAAAATATTTGCTGGTATTTCGAAAACTCGGAATTTCTTGGAAGTATGGCAACCCCTTTCAATGAAAGTGCTTTTCCACAGTCTCTGGTTAGGGTTACTTGAAGCGAAAACATACCATAGAGACAAAACTGAGAACTACATTATTTTGTAAAATTTCAAAGAGCTACTAAAAATCATGTTTTATTTAGATTTCCAAATTCATCTATCTGTATAGGAGAAAACAGAATGAAACTTAAAAATAAAAACTGCTACTCTAAACGAACTCTTCAACCTAGAAGAACAAAATTTGGAGAACCAAGTGGGATTTGAGTACTTGTCATTACCACAACGTATCATCAAGATTGGGTGAAAAAATATATGCTGGTATTTCGGAAACTCGTTATTTCTTCTAAGCTTGGCAACCCCTTTCAATAAAAGTGCTTTTACACAGTCTGTGCCTAGGGCTACTTGAAAAGAAAACAAACCATAGAGACAAAACTGAGAACTATTTTATTTTGTTAAGTTTCAAAGAGTTACTACAAACCATGTTGGATTTAGAGTTCCAAATACATCTCTCTATATAGGAGAGAACAGAGTGAAACCTAAAAATAAAAACTGCTCCTGTAAACCAACGCTTCAAAATAGATGAACAAAATTTGGTGAGCCAAGTGGGATTTCTGTACTGATCATTATCACCAAGTATCATCAAGATTGGGTGAAAATATATTTGCTAGTATTTCGAAAACTCATAATTTCTTAGAAGCTTGGCAACCCCTTTCAATGAAAGTGCTTTTCCACAGTCTCTGCTTAGGGCTACTTGAAGAGGAAACAAACCATTATGAGAAAACTGAGAACTACTTTATTTTATCAAGTTTCAAAGAGCTACTACAAACCATGGTGGATTTAGAGTTCCAAATTCATCTATCTATATTGGAGAGAACAGAGGGAAACCTAAAAATAAAAACTGATACTGTAAACGAGAGCTTCAAACTAGAAGAACAAAAATTGGTGAGCCAAGTTGGATTTGTATACTAATCATTACCACCAAGTATCATCAAAGTTGGGCAAAAAAATATTTGCTGGTATTTTGAAAACCCGTAGATTCTTGGACGCTTGGCACCCCTTTCCTAGAAAGTGCTAGTCACCAGTCTCTGCTTACGGATACTTGAAGGGGAAACAAACCATGGAGACAAATCTGAGAACTACTTTATTTTGTCAAGTTTTAAAGAGCTGCTACAAACCATGTTGGATTTAGAGTTCCAGATTCATCTATCTTTATAGGAGACAACAGAGTGAAACCTAAAAATAAAAACTGCTACTGTAAATGAACGCTTCAACCTAGAAGAACAAAATTTGGTGAGCCAAGTGGGATTTGTGTACTGATCATTACCACCAAGTATCATAAAGATTGGGTGAAAATATATTTGCTGATATTTCGAAAACTCATAATTTCTTAGAAGCTTGGCAACCCATTTCAATGAAAGTGCTTTTCCACAGTCTCTGCTTAGGGTTACTTGAAGAGAAAACAAATCATAGAGACAAAACTGAGTACTACCTTATTTTGTCAAGATTCAAAGAGCTAGTACAAACCAAGTTAAATTTAGAGTTCCAAATTCATCAATCTATATATGACAGAAGAGATTGAAACCTAAAAATAAAAACTGCTACTGTAAATGAACGCTTCAACATAGAAAAACAAAATTTGATGAGCCAAGTGGGATTGGTGTACTGATATTTAACCAAGTATGATCAAGATTGGGTGAAAAAATATTTATTGGTATTTCGGAAACTCGTAATTTCTTGGAAGCTAGGCAACCCCTTTCAACGAAAGTGTTTTTCCACAGTCTGTGCCTAGGGCTACTTGAAGAGGAAACAAAACATAGAGAGAAAACTGAGAACTACTTTATTTTGTCAAGTTTCAAAGAGCTACAACAAACGATTCTGGATTTTGAGTTCCAAATTCATCTATCTATATAGGAGAGAACAGAGTGAAAACTAGAAATAAAAACTGGTACTGTAAACAAACGCTTCAACCTAGAAGAACAAAATTTGGTGAGCCATGTGCGATTTGTGTAGTGATCATTACCACCAAGTATTATCAAGATTGGGTGAAAAAATATTTGCTGGTATTTCGGAAACTCGTAGATTTTTGGACGCTTGCCAACCACTTTCAAAGAAAGTGCTTTTCGCCAGTCTCTGATTAGGGCTACTTGAAGAGAAAACAAACCACAGAAACAAAACTGAGAACTACCTTGTTTCGTCAAGTCAAAGAGCGACTACAAACCATGTTGGTTTTAGAGTTCCAAATTCATCTATCTGTATAGGAGAGAACAGAGTAAAACCTAAAAATAAAACTGCTACTGTAAACGAACGCTTCAACCTAGAAGAACAAAATTTGGTGAGCAAAGTGGGATTTGTGTACTCGTCATTAAAGCCAAGTATCATCATGATTGGGTGAAAAAATATTTGCTGGTATTTCGGAAACTCGTAATTTTTTGGAAGCTTGGCAACCCCCTTAAATGAAAGTGCTTTTCACCAGTCTCTGCTTAGGGCTACATGAAGAAGAAATAAACGATAGAAACAAAACTGAGAACTTCTTTTTTTTTTCATGTTTTAAAAAGCTACTACAAACCATGTTGGATTTTGAGTTCCAAATTCATCCCTCTATATAGGAGAGAGTTGATTAAAACCTAAAAATATAAACTGCTACTATAAACGAGCGCTTCAACCTAGAAGAACAAAATTTGGTGAGCGTTGTGGGATTTGTGTACTGATCATTACCACCAGGTATCATCAAGATTGGGTGAAAAAATATTTGCTGGTATTTCAGAAACTCGTAATTTCATGGAAGATTGGCAACCCCTTTCAATGAAACTGCTTTTCCAAAGTGTCTGCTTAGGGCGACTTGAAGAGGAAACAAACCATAGAGACAAAACAGAGAACTACATTTTTTGTCAAGTTTCAAAGAGCTACTACAAACCATGTTGATTTTAGAGTTCCAGATTCATCTATCTCTATAGGAGAGAACAGAGTGAAACCCAAAAATAAGAACTGCAACGGTAAACGACCGCTTCAACATAGAAGAAAAAAATTTGTTGAGCCAAGTAGATTTGTGGACTGATGATTACGTGCATGTATCATCAAGATTGGGTGAAAAAATATTTGCTGGTATTTCGAAAACCCGTATATTCTTGGACGCTTGGCAACCCCTTTCAATGAAAATGCTTTTCGCCAGTCTCTGATTACGGCTACTTGAAGAGGAAAAACCCATAGAGACAAAACTGAGAACTACATTATTTTGCCAAGTTTCAAAGAGCTACTACAAACCCTGTTGGATTTAGAGTTCCAAATTCATCTATCTATATAGGAGAGAACAGAGTGGAGACTAACAACAAAAACGACTACTTTAGACGAACGCTTCAACCTAGAAGAACAAAATTTGTAGAGCAAAGTGGGATTTCTGTACTAATCATAACCACCAAGTATCATCAAGATTAGGTGAAAAAATATTTGTGGGTATTTCGGAAACTCCTAATTTCTTGGAAGCTTGGCAAACCCTTTCAATAAAGGGCTTTTCCCACACTCTGTGCCTAGGGCTACTTAAAGAGGAAATACACCATAGAGACAAAACTGAGAACTACATTGTTTTGTCAAGTTTCAAAGAAATACTACAAACCACGTTGGATTTAGAGTTCCAAATTCATCTATCTATATAGGAGAGAACAGAGTGAAACCTAAAAATAAAAACTACAACTGTAAACGAACGCATCAACCTAGAAAGACAAAATTTGATGAGCCAAGTGGGATTTCTGTACTGATCATTACCACCAAGTATCATCAAGGTTGGTTGAAAAAATATTTGCTGGTATTTCGAAATCTCGTTATTTCTTGTAAGCTTCGCAACCCCTTTCAAAGAAAGTGCTTTTCGCCAGTCTCTGATTAGGGCTACTTTTAGAGAAAACAAACCAAGAGACAAAACTGAGAACTACTTTATTTTGTCAAGTTTCAAAGAGCTAATACAAACCATGTTGGATTCAGACTTCCAGATTCATCTATCTATATAGGAGCAAACAGAGTGAAACCTAAAAATAAAAACTGCTACTGTAAACGAACGCTTCAACCTAGAAGTACAAAATTTGGTGAGCCAATTGGGATTTGTATACTGATCATTACCACCAAGTATCATCAAGATTTGGAGAAAAAATATTTGCGGGTATTTCGGAAACTTGTAGATTCTTGCTCGCTTTCCAACCCCTTTCAATGAAAGTGCTTTCTAAAAGTCTTTAATTAGGGCTACTTGAAGAGGAAACAAACCATAGAGGAAAAAGTGAGAACTACTGTATTTTGTCAAGTTTCAAAGAGCTAATACAAACCATGTTGGATTTAGAGTTCCAGATTCATCTATCTATATAGGAGAGAACAGAGTGAAACCTAAAAATGAAAACTGCTACTGTAAACGAGCGCTTCAAACTAGAAGAACAAAATTTTTTGACCCAAGTCGGATTCGTGTACTGATCATTACCACCAAGTATCATCAAGATTGGGGGAAAAAATATTTGCTGGTATTTCGGAAACTCGCAGATTCTTCGACGCTTTCCAACCCCTTTCAATGAAAGTGCGTGTTGCCATCTCTGATTAGGGCTACTTGAAATAGAAACATACCATAGAGACAAAACTGAGAACTACTTCATTTTGTCAAGTTTCAACAGCTACTACAAACCATGTTGGATTTGGAGTTCCAAATTCATCTATGTATATAGGAGAGAACAGAGTGAAACCTAAAAATAAAAACTGCTACTGTAAACGAACGCTTCAACCTAGAAGAACAAAATTTGGTGAGCCAAGTGGGATTTGTGTACTGATCATTAACACAAAGTATCAACAAGATTGGGTGAATAATTATTTGCTAGTATATCAGAAACTCCTAATTTCTTCAACCCGTTTCAATGAAACGGGTTGAACTTTCGAAGAGCTACTACAAACCATGTTGTAATTAGAGTTCCAAATTCATCTATCTATATAGCAGAGAACAGAGTGAAACCTAAATGTAAAAACTACTACTGTAACCGAATGCTTCAAACTAGAAGAACAAAATTTGGTGAGCCAAGTGGGATTTGTGTACTGATCATTACCTGCAGGTATCATCAATATTGGGTGAAAAAATATTTGCTGGTATTTAGGAAACTCATAATTTTTTGGAAGCTTGGCAACCCCTTATAATGAAAGTGCTTTTGCACAGTCTGTGCCTAGGGCTACTTGAAGAGGAAACAAACCATAGAGACAAAAATGAGAACTACTTTATTTTGTCAAGTTTCAAAGAGCTACTACAAACCATGTTGGATTTAGAGTTCCAAATTCATCTATCTGTATAGGAGAGAACAGAGTTAAACTTAAAAATAAAAACTGCTACTGTAAATAACGCTTCAACATAGAAAAACAAAATTTGGTGAGCCAAGTGGGACTGTGTACTGATCACTACTACCAAGTGTCATCAAGTTGGGGTGAAAATATATTTGCTGGTATTTCGGAAACTCATAATTTCTTGGAAGCTTGGCAACCCCTTTCAATGAAAGTGCTTTTCCATAGTCTCTGCTTAGGGCTAATTGAAGAGGAAACAAACCATAGAGACAAAACTGAGAACTACATTATTTTGTCAGGTTTCAAAGAGCTACTACTAACCATGTTGGATTTAGAGTTCTAAATTCATTCATCTATATAGGAGACAACAGAGTGAAACCTAAAAATAAAAACTGCTACTGTAAACGAATGCGTAAACCTAGAAGAACAAAATTTGGTGAGCCAAGTGGGATTTTTGTACTGATCGTTACCACCAAGTATGATCAAGATTTGGTGAAAAAATATTTGCTGGAATTTCGGAAACTCGTAATTTCTTGGACTTGGCAACCCCTTTCAATTAAAGTGCTTTTCCACAGTCTGTGTCTTGGGCTTCTTGAAGAGGAAACAAACCAGAGAGACAAAACTGAGAACTACTTTATTTTCTCAAGTTTCAAAGAGGTACTACAAACCATGTTGGATTTAGAGTTCCAAATTCATCTTTCTAGATAGGAGAGAAGAGAGTGAAACCAAAAAATAAAAACTGCTACTGTAAATGAACGCTTAAACCTAGAAGAAAAAAGTTTGGTGAGCCAAGTGGGATTTGTGGAGTGATCATTACCACGAACTATCATCAAGATTGCGTCAAAAAATATTTTCTGGTATTTTGGAAACTCGTAATTTCTTGGAAGCTTGGCAACCCCTCTCAATGAAAGTGCTTTTCGCCAGTCTCTGCTAAGGGCTACTTGAAGAGGAAACAAACCATAGATACAAAACTGAGAACTACTTATTTTGTCAAGTTTCAAAGAGCTACTACAAACCATGTTGGATTTAGAGTTCCAGATTCATCTATCTATATAGGAGAAAAGAGATTGAAACCTAAAAATATAAACTGCTACTGTAAACGAACGCTTCTACCTAGAAGAACAAAATTTGGTGTGCCAAGTGGGATTTGTGTACTGATCATTACCACCAAGTATCATCAAGATTGGGTGAAAAAATAATTGCTGGTATTTCGAAAACTCGTAGATTCTTGCTCGCTTGCCAACCTCTTTCAATGTAAGTGCTTTTCGCCAGTCTCTGCTTAGGGCTACTTGAAGAGGAAACAAATCATAGAGACAAAACTGAGAACTACTTTAATGTGTCAAGTTCAAAGAGGTACTACAAACCATGTTGGATTTAGAGTTCCAAATTCATCTATCTATATAGGAGAGAACAAAGGGAAACCCAAAAATAAAAACTGCTACTGTAAACGAACGCTTTAACATAGAATAACAAAATTTGGTGAGCCACGTGGGATTTGTGTACTGATCATTACCCCCAAGATCATCAGATTGGGTGAAAAAACATTTGCTGGTATTTCGGAAACTCGTTATTTCTTGGAAGCTTGGCAACCCCGTTCAATGAAAGTGCTTTTCCACAGTCTCTGCTTAAAGCTACTTGAAGAGGAAACAAACCATAGCAACAAAACTGAGAACTACTTTATTTTGTCAAGTTTCAAAGAGCTACTACAAACCATGTTGGATTTAGAGTTCCAAATTTATCTATCTATAAAGGAGAGAACAGAGGGAAACCTAAAAATATAAACTGCTACTGTAAACGAACGCTTCTACCTAGAAGAATAAAATTTGGTGAGCCAAGTATGATTTCTGTACTGATCATTACCACCAAGTATCATCAAGATTGGGCGAAAAAATACTTGCTGGTATTTCGGAAACTCGTAGATTCTTGGTCGCTTGCCAACCCCTGTCAATGAAAGTGCGTGTTGCCATCTCTGATTAGGGCTACTTTAAGAGGAAACAAAATATAGAGACAAAACTGAGAACTACTTTATTTTGTCAAGTTTCAAAGAGCTACTACAAACCATGTTGGATTTAGAGTTCCAAATTCATGTATCTATATAGGAGAGAAAAGAGTGAAACCTAAAAATAAAAACTGCTACTGTAAACGAACGCTTCAACCTAGAAGAACAAAATTTGGTGAGCCAAGTGGGATTTGTGTACTGATCATTAACACAAAGTATCAACAAGATTGGGTGAATAATTATTTGCTAGTGTATCAGAAACTCATAATTTCTTAGAAGCTTTGCAACCCCTTTCAATGAAAGTGCTTTTCCACAGTCTCTGTTAGGGCTACTTGAAGAGGAAACAAACCATAGAGACAAAACTGAGAACTACTTTATTTTGTCAACTTTCGAAGAGCTACTACAAACCATGTTGTAATTAGAGTTCCAAATTCATCTATCCATATAGCAGAGAACAGAGTGAAACCTAAATGTAAAAACTGCTACTGTAACCGAACGCTTCAAACTAGAAGAACAAAATTTGGTGAGCCAAGTGGGATTTGTGTACTGATCATTACCACCAAGGATCATCAAGATTGGGTAAAGAAATATTTGCTGTTATTTCAGAAACACGTAGATTCCTGGACGCTTAGCAACCCCTTTCAATGAAAGTTCTTTTCACCAGTCTCTTTTTAGGGCTACGGGAAGAGGAAACAAACAATAGAGAGAAAACTGAGAACTACTTTATTTTGTCAAGTTTCAAAGAGGTACTATAAACCATGTTGGATTTAGAGTTCCGGATTCATCTATCTATATAGGAGAGAACAGAGTGAAACCTAAAAATAAAAACTGCTACTGTAAACGAACGCTTCAACCTAGAAGAACAAAATTTGGTGAGCCAAGTGGGATTTGTGTACTGATCATTACCACCAAGGATCATCAAGACTGGGTGAAAAAATATTTGCTGGTATTTCGGAAACTCGTAATTTCTTGGAAGCTTGGCAACCCCTTTCAATGAAAGTGCTTTTCCAGAGTCTCTGCTTAGGACTACATGAAGAGGAAAAAAGACATAGAGACAAAGCAGAGAACTACTTTATTTTGTCAAGTTTCAAATAGCTACTACAAACCTTGTTGGATTTAGAGTTCTAAATTCATCTATCTATATAGGAGAGAACATAGTGAAAGCTAAAAATAAAAACTGCTACTGTAAACGAACGCTTCAAAATAGAAGAACAAAATTTGGTGAGCCAAGTGAGATTTTTGGACTGATCATTACCACCAAATATCATCAAGATTGGGAGAAAATACATTTGCTGGTATTTCGGAAACTCATAGATTCTTGGAAGCTTGGCAACCCCTTTCAATGAAAGTGCTTTTCGCCAGTCTCTGCTTAGGGCTACTTTAAGAGGAAACAAACCATAGAGACAAAACTGAGAACTACTTTATTTTGTCAAGTTTCAAAGAGCCACTACAAACCATGTTGGATTTAGAGTTCCAAATTCTTCCATCTAGATAGGAGAGAACAGAGTGAAACCTAAAAATAAAAACTGCTACTGTAAGCGAAGGATTCAATCTAGAAGAACAAAATTAGGTAAGCCAAGTGGGATGTGTGTTCTGATCATTACCACCAAGTATCATCAAGATTGGGTGAAAAAATATTTGCTGGTATTTGGGAAACGTGTAATTTCTTGGAAGCTTGGCAACCCCTTTCAATGAAAGTGCTTTTCGCCAATCTCTGCTTAGGGCTACGTGAAGAGGAAACAAACCATAGAGACAAAACTGAGAACTACATTATTTTGTCAGGTTTCAAAGAGCTACTACTAACCATGTTGGATTTAGAGTTCCAAATTCATTTATCTATATAGGAGAGAAGAGAGGGAAACCTAAAAATACAAACTGCTACTGTAAACGAACGCTTCAACCTAGAAAAGCAAAATTTGGTGAACCAAGTGGGACTTTTGGACTGATCATTACCACCAAGTATCATCAAGATTGGGTGAAAAAATATTTGCTGGTATTTCGGAAACTCATTATTTCTTGGAAGCTTGGCAACCCCGTTGAATGAAAGTGCTTTTCCACAGTCTCTGCTTAGGGCTACTTGAAGAGGAAACAAACCATAGCGACAAAACTGAGAACTACTTTATTTTGTCAAGTTTCAAAGAGCTACTACAAACCATGTTGGATTTAGAGTTCCAAATTCATCTATCTAGATAGGAGAGAAGAGAGAGTAACCTGAAAATAAAAACTGCTACTGTAAACGAACGCTTCAACCTAGAAGAACAAAGTTTGGTGAGCCAAGTGGGATTTGTGGACTGATCATTACCACCAAGTATCATCAAGATTGCGTGAAAAAATATTTTCTGGTATTTCGGAAACTCGTAATTTCTTGGAAGCTTGGCAACCCCTTTCAATGAAAGTGCTTTTCGCCAGTCTCTGCTTAGAGCTACTTTAAGAGGAAACAAACCATAGTGACAAAACTGAGAACTACTTATTTTGTCAAGTTTCATAAAGCTACTACAAACCATGTTGGATTTAGAGTTCCAAATTCATCTATCTAGATAGGAGAGAAGAGACTGAAACCTAAAAATAAAAACTGCTACTGTAAACGAATGCTTAAACATATTAGAAAAAAGTTTGGTGAGCCAAGTGGGATTTTTGGACTGATCATTACCACCAACTATCATCAAGATTGCTTCAAAAAATATTTTCTGGTATTTCAGAAACTCGTAATTTCTTAAAAGCTTGGCAAACCCTTTCACTGAAAGTGCTTTTCCACAGTCTCCGCATAGCGCTTCTTGAAGAGGAAAAAAACCATAGAGACAAAACTGAGAACTACTTTATTTTGTGAAGTTTCAAAGAGCCACTACAAACAATGTTATATTTAGAGTTCCAAATTCATCTATCTAGATAGGAGAGAACAGAGTGAAACCTGAAAATAAAAACTGCTACTTAAATGAACGCTTCAACCTAGAAGAACAAAATTTGGTGAGCCAAGTGGGATTTGTGTACTGATCATTACCACGCAATATCATCATTTGGGTGAAAAAATATTTGCTGGTATTTCGGAAACTTGTAATTTCTTGGAAGCTTGGCAACCCCTTTCAATGGAAGTGCTTTTCGCCAGTCTCTGCTTAGGGCTACTTGTAGAGGAAACAAACCATAGACACAAAACTGAGAACTACTTATTTTGTCAAGTTTCAAAGAGCTACTACAACCATGTTGGATTTAGAGTTCCAGATTCATCTATCTATATAGGCGAAAAGAGATTGAAACCTAAAAATAAAAACTGCTACTGTAAACGAACGTTTCTACCTGAAGAACAAAATTTGGTGAGCCTAGTGGAATTTCTGTACTGATCATTACCACCAAGTATCATCAAGATTTGGCGAAAAAATACTTGCTGGTATTTCGAAAACTCGTAGATTCCTGGACGCTTGTCAACCCCTGTCCATGAAAGTGCGTGTTGCCATCTCTGATTAGGGCTACTTGAAGAGGAAACAAACCATTGAGACAAAACTGAGAACTACTTTGTTTTGTCAAGTTTCAACGTGCTACTACAAACCATGTTCGATTTAGAGTTCCAAATTCATCTATCTATATAGGAGAGAAGAGAGGGAAACCTAAAAATACAAACTGCTACTGTAAACGAACGCTTCAACCTAGAAAAACAAAATTTGGTGAACCAAGTGGGACTTTTGGACTGATCATTACCACCAAGTATCATCAAGATTGGGTGAAAAAATATTTGCTGGTATTTCGGAAACTCGTTATTTCTTGGAATCTTGGCAACCCCGTTGAATGAAAGTGCTTTTCCACAGTCTCTGCTTAGGGCTACTTGAAGAGGAAACAAACAATAGCGACAAAACTGAGAACTACTTTATTTTGTCAAGTTTCAAAGAGCTGCTACAAACCATGTTGGATTTAGAGTTCCAAATTCATCTATCTAGATAGGAGAGAAGAGAGAGTAACCTGAAAATAAAAACTGCTACTGTAAACGAACGCTTCAACCTAGAAGAACAAAGTTGGTGAGCCAAGTGGGATTTGTGGACTGATCATTACCACCAAGTATCATCAAGATTGCGTCAAAAAATATTTTCTGGTATTTCGGAAACTCGTAATTTCTTGGAAGCTTGGCAACCCCTTTCAATGAAAGTGCTTTTCGCCAGTCTCTGCTTAGAGCTACTTTAAGAGGAAACAAACCATAGAGACAAAACTGAGAACTACTTATTTTGTCAAGTTTCATAAAGCTACTACAAACCATGTTGGATTTAGAGTTCCAAATTCATCTATCTAGATAGAAGAGAAGAGAGTGAAACCTAAAAATAAAAACTGCTACTGTAAACGAATGCTTAAACCTATTAGAAAAAAGTTTGGTGAGCCAAGTGGGATTTTTGGACTGATCATTACCACCAACTATCATCAAGATTGCTTCAAAATATATTTTCTGGTATTTCGGAAACTCGTAATTTCTTAAAAGCTTGGCAAACCCTTTCACTGAAAGTGCTTTTCCACAGTCACCGCATAGCGCTTCTTGAAGAGGAAAAAAACCATAGAGACAAAACTGAGAACTACTTTATTTTGTGAAGTTTCAAAGAGCCACTACAAACCATGTTATATTTAGAGTTCCAAATTCATCTATCTAGATAGGAGAGAACAGAGTGAAACCTGAAAATAAAAACTGCTACTTAAATGAACGCTTCAACCTAGAAGAACAAAATTTGGTGAGCCAAGTGGGATTTGTGTACTGATCATTACCACGCAATATCATCATTTGGGTGAAAAAATATTTGCTGGTATTTCGGAAACTTGTAATTTCTTGGAAGCTTGGCAACCCCTTTCAATGGAAGTGCTTTTCGCCAGTCTCTGCTTAGGGCTACTTGAAGAGGAAACAAACCATAGACACAAAACTAAGAACTACTTATTTTGTCAAGTTTCAAAGAGCTACTACAACCATGTTGGATTTAGAGTTCCAGATTCATCTATCTATATAGGTGAAAAGAGTTTGAAACCTAAAAATAAAAACTGCTACTGTAAACGAACGCTTCTACCTGAAGAACAAAATTTGGTGAGCCTAGTGGAATTTCTGTACTGATCATTACCACCAAGTATCATCAAGATTTGGCGAAAAAATACTTGCTGGTATTTCGAAAACTCGTAGATTCCTGGACGCTTGTCATCCCCTGTCCATGAAAGTGCGTGTTGCCATCTCTGATTAGGGCTACTTGAAGAGGAAACAAACCATTGAGACAAAACTGAGAACTACTTTGTTTTGTCAAGTTTCAAAGTGCTACTACAAACCATGTTGGATTTAGAGTTTCAAATTCATCTATCTATATAGGAGAGAACAGAGTGAAACCTAAAAATAAAAACTGCTACTGTAAACGAATGCTTCAACCTAGAAGAACGAAATTTGGTTAGCCAAGTGGGATTTCTGTACTAATCATTACCACCAAGTATGATAATGATTGGATTTAGAGTTCCAAATTCATCTATCTATATATGAGAGAAAAGAGTGAACTCTTACTGTAAACGAACGCTTCAACCTAGAAAAAAAATTTGGTGAGCCAAGTGGGATTTGTGTACTGATCATTACCACCAAATATCATCAAGATTGGGTGAAAAAATATTCGCTGGTATTTCGGAAACTCGTAATTTCTTGGAAGCTTGGCAAACCCTTTCACTGAAAGTGCTTTTCCACAGTCTCTGCATAGCACTACTTGAAGAGGAAACAAACCATAGAGACAAAACTGAGAACTACTTTATTTTGTTAAGTTTCAAAGAGCCACTACAAACCATGTTGGATTTAGAGTTCCAAATTCATCTATCTAGATAGGAGAGAACAGAATAAAACCTAAAAATAAAAACTGCTACTGTAAACGAACGCTTCAATCTAGAAGAACAAAATTTGGTGAGCCAAGTGGGATTTGTGTACTGATCATTACCACCAAGTATCATCAAGATTGAGTGAAAAAATATTTGCTCGTATTTCGGAAACTCGTAATTTCTTGGAAGCTTCACAAGCCCTTTCAATGAAAGTTCTTTTCCACAGTCTGTGCCTAGGGCTACTTGAAGAGGAAACAAACCCTAGAGAAAAAACTGAGAACTACCTTATTTTGTCAAGTTTCAAAGAGCTACTACAAACCATGTTGGATTTAGAGTTCCAAATTCATGTATCTATATAGGAGAAAACAGAGTGAAACCTGAAAATATAACCTGCTACTGTAAACGAACGCTCCAACCTAGTAGAACAAAATTTAGTGAGCCAAGTGGGATTTGGGTATTAATCATTACCACCAAGTATCATCAAGTTTGCGTGAAAAAATATATGCTGGTATTTCGGAAACTCGTTATTTCATGGAAGCTTGGCAACCCCTTTCAACGAAAGTGCTTTTCCACAGTCTGTGCCTAGGGCTACTTGAAGAGGAAATAAACCATAGAGACAAAACTGAGATCTACTTTATTTTTCAAATTTCAAAGAGTCTACTACAAATCATGTTTGCCGGGGTCCAGCCCCTGCGGTGTCCAGGGCGTCCTGAATGAGGAGTGGCGTTGGCGAAATGATGAGACAGGAGTCGTTCCGTTTGAGCAATCCAGAGAGAGAGCTAAAGCAGCTTTCTCTGGGTCCCCTTTTTATTACAATTTTTCTCATCATTATTGATTCACAATACGTCATTAGTTATATTATTTAAAACTTTTCCAAGACATGACCTTTCCTTAACCATGATTGAGAACACACCGATCTACATTCTCCCAGGATATGACCCCCAGCCATACAATCATCAAAGAACAGAATCATCAATAAAACATGTCACCAATTTACATCCTTCAGATTTTTTCAGGATTTTCTATTTTTCCCAGGATATGTTATTTCCTTATTAACTAATGCCAAACTACGTAACCAGACTCTAAGTCTCCTAGCCAATCATTAACCTAAAGTACACGTGTACTTTATTTTTAATCTAAAATTCCCATCTAAAAAAGTCCCTTTAAATCTTATATTTAAAATATCCTAAAGTTTATGAATCATTCTTAAAACATATCAGAAACCTATACAACTTAAAGGCTTAAGAGTTTCTAAACTTAAGAATCTAAATAAAATAATATTTCCAACATTATTTTAAAACTGTCTTATAAAGCTATTTTAATTAATTCCTAAATTTATTCTCATAAAACTGGTTGAGCTGCTTTCTCGAAGAGTTTCTTTGTTTCTCAGTCAAGGTACACTAGTTTTCAAGGAGTTTTTTTCTCAGTCAAGGTGCACTAGTTCTCAAACAGTTTGTTTTTCAGAGGATGATTGTTGTCCATTATTAGGTTTGTCCACAATGTACTAAGATAGAAGAATAGCCTTTTACTTTGTCCGTGATATGCTGAGGGTTGGGTAGAACGGCCTCCAAGGCATGAACTACCTGTTCTGTTCTAGCCATCTGAAATTTAATTTGTTTGGCATTTAACATACTCATGCCTCCTGTGAGAAACATAAGCATGAAAATGCAAAGTCCCAATTACATAAAAAAGGTTCTCATGGTTTCGGTTACCACCAACCAGTGTGGCTTTGCCAGCATTCATCCTCACTGTGACCCTGTCAAGACAGTGGGTGAGCGGCTTTGCCAACACTTTTTCTCACTGTGACCCTGTCACGACAGTGAGTGGGGGATCGCCTCCACCAATTCCCCCTTTTTTATTTTTTAAATGAAGTAATTTTAGTTCCAGATGGGCTGAACGAATTTCACGACTCAGCAATCTGAACAGGACTGGAAGGACAAAAATAAGGACAAGAATAATTAAAATACTTAAACCACTATTAATTAAAATAGAAAATAAAGTTTTGCTGGAGACTAAAGAGTTTAATTTGGAAACAAAAGTGTCAGCTAATTCTGGAATGGTTGTTTCTGAAATATGTGCCTGGCTAATGTCTTTAATTTTTTCCTGTAATTCATCTATATCTAGAGTTAAGTTAGTGTTTTTCCATAATCCTCGTAAATGACGTTGTATCTGAGACCATGTTTTTTCAGAATAGTTATATGTGTGAGGAGTAACACAAATCCATTTATATTGAGAATGACATCTAGTTGTCATTCGAGTTTTTATGTTTTGAATTTGATTACCAATGTAAAGGACAGCCTCTTCTAAAGCATTAACTCTAGCTTCTAACTTTGTATATATATGTTCCTGAATCATAAGTGCAGTAGAAATATTTTTTGACAACTGATTTACATGATGAGCAGTATGAACTTCTTTATCTAATGCAGTGGTGGAAGCAACTATGGACCCTATTATACCAATTAATGCTGAAATTTCTAAAATTAAGGTAGCTACAAAACGTTTAGGTCTAATTAAGGCTTGATTAACTGAATCTAATGCTTGTAACCCAGGATCATCATACCAAACGGAATCCAATTTAACAGGCAACATAACATAAGAAGGTTTATTTACAATTAAAATATGATTGGATGCTGATATGCTAGGATCAATACAATTTGTTAATGTACAACCTTCACAAACAACATCATAAGTTTCTTCCTCTAATTTTGAAATCTTTAGTGTTCCTTGATTTTTAAGTAATATTGCATAAGGGGATCCTACACAAGCTGTAACAAAATGACTTTCATGTACTAAAGAAGGCCTAATCATATATATTATGTCTAAAGAAGCCAATAATCTGTAAAGTTCTGTATAAACCTGATAATGTTGTTTAATTTTAGTAAAATATAAAGGGGCAACCCATCCAGCTGAGAACCATTCATTCATGGGTTCAAGTGGAACACTCCTAATAATTCGTATTCGAGGAGTATTCCATGAAGGTGATGATAAAATTTTAGGAGCCTCATATTTAGATTCAGAAATAGAAAAATCATATATTGGAAAAGAAGAATTTCTTGGAATGATTTTAAATCCTCTTTCAATAAACATACATGTATGCCACATTGGAAATCCAAATTGTCTATCTATTCTTACCCATGAATGATCAAGATGGGACTCAGCTTTTTTACAATCTTGAAACATAGAAGGAGGCTTTTCTGAAGGCAAATTTTCTTTAAAATCAGGAAAATCTAAAGCTAAAATAGAAAGCATCCAAAGGTCCTTTATGTCATTTTCCTCATTTGGAGAATTTGTCATAAAAGTTTTATAATTAAGTGGTATGCAGCCCACAATTGGAATAATATTATAACTAAAACACAGAGGAGGTAAATGACTATGACCCTTAAAACTAAAATTATGAGTTGATATAGGAGTAATAAAAGAATTAGATTTACCCCCCAGGAGATTAGTATTATTGGTAAATAGCTTAATATCTCCTTTTCCCCAAGTAGTGAGATGAAATAAAGGTGGATCAGAATAATATGCCCAATAATATTTAGAAGACACATTGGTTACCTGAGAGGCAAGAATAGCTAGCATAGCAACAAACATTTTCTCAGGAGTGCAGAGGTTTGACTGAGTAGAAATAAGTTCTCGAGCTTGATGAGTCAATTGTTTTAATTGTCCCCAAGTTGGTAATTCTGCAAATCTTGTAGAAGATGATCGTCTGAATAAGGATTGAGGGCCATCAAAGCTCATTCGGGAGAAAGATGGAATCAAGGTAGTCATCAAATCTTCCTCAGGCACCGTGGTCAATGGTGAGGCGTGTCGGAGACTCGGAGGGCACAATCTGTTCCTCTTTCTTTTCCGGAGGCTGGACATAGGGTCGAATCAGTCTGTCAGGAATCCAAATGGGGGAATCTGCGTCCTGTGGGAAGACACAAGCATATCCTCACCCACAAGTTAGTAATACATCAGGTCCTTTCCACTTACCTGTCAAAAGATCTTTCCATTTTACCAAGGGTTTTGTTGATATTTTTCCACTTTCCCAATGTCTTAACATGGGAATCACTCCTTTATAATCACAATTAAGATGATTGATCACAAACAAAGCATGTTGTAAAACATGATAAGGAGAACTATATTTATATTCTCCTTCTTGAAGTTTAGTAATTTGAACTTTCAATGTTTGATGATCTCTCTCAACTATAGCTTGTCCTTGAGGATTATAAGGAATTCCTGTAGAATGAGAAATTTTAAACATATCACAAAATTTTTTAAAAGCATTTGAAGTGTAAGCTGGTGCATTATCTGTTTGTAATGCTTTAGGCATTCCCAAATATGAGAAACAAATAAACAAGTGTTGCACTACGTCTTTATATGCTTCCCCAGTTCTTGCTGAGGCAATAATCACATGAGAAAAAATATCAACAACAACATGAACATAACTTAATTTTCCAAATGAAGGAATATGAGTAACATCCATTTGCCATT
The DNA here is from genome assembly GCF_048772815.1 of Callospermophilus lateralis. Classification (NCBI taxonomy): domain Eukaryota; kingdom Metazoa; phylum Chordata; class Mammalia; order Rodentia; family Sciuridae; genus Callospermophilus; species Callospermophilus lateralis. The sequence continues at coordinate 1,565,737 of NW_027513563.1, forward strand.
AATCATTAGGTCTTAAACCACGAGGATTAACTCCCATGGGTAAAGTTGGCAATAATGATGGACAGGTTTGACAATTTTTGACAATAGTTGTAGCTGATTCCCTAGGGATATGAAATTGCTGTCGAAGGGCAGAAGCATTTTGATGATGTAAAGCATGACTAGCTGTAGCTTCCTGAACAGTAAGAATTTGGGGTCTGGTTAAAGAATCTGCCAATGTATTGCCTTGTGACAATATTCCTGGTAAGTTAGAATGTCCTCGAATATGTCCTATAAAATAAGGATGTTGTCTCTCTAAAATTAACTTCTGTAAAGAATTTAAATGATGAAAAATTGTAGTCTTATGTTGAGGAAGAGAAGCTGTCTCTACATGAGGAAAAATTTTTACAATACACTGAGAATCAGTATATAAGTTAAACATTTGATCTTTTAATTGGGTAAAAGCCATAATTACAGCTATGATTTCTGCCCTCTGAGCAGAGGTTTCCTCTGTCTGTTGAACATAGGTTTTATCATTAATAACTAAAGATGCTCATCCATTTGAGGAGCCATCAGTGAAAACTAAAGCTGCTGGTTGAGGTAAAGGTTCAGAAAAAAAACAATTTTGGAAAAATAACAGGGTTATTCTTAACTAAATATAACAAAGGGTGAAATGGCAAATGAAATCCACCATGTTGGATTTAGAGATCTAAATTCATATATCTATATAGGAGACAACAGAGTGAAACCTAAAAATAAAAACTGCTACTGTAAACGAACGCTTCAACCTAGAAAAACAAAATTTGGTGACCCAAGTGGGAATTGTGTACTGATCATTACCACCAAGTATCATCAAGATTGGGCGAAAAAACTTTTGCTGGTATTTCGGAAACTCGTAATTTCTTGGAAGCTTGGCAACCCATTTCAATGAAAGTGCTTTTCCACATTTGTGCCTAAGGCTACTTGAAGAGGAAGCAAACCATAGACAAAACTGAGAACTACTTTATTTTGTCAAGTTTCAAAGAGGTATTACAAACCATGTTGGATTTAGAGTTCCAAATTCATCTATCTATATAGGAGAGAAAAGAGTGAAACCTAAAAATAAAAACTGTTACTGTAATCGAACGCTTCCACCTAGAAGAACAAAAAATGGTGAGCCAAGTGGGTTTCTTTACTGATCATTACCACCAATTATCATCAAGATTGGGTGAAAAACTTTTTGCTGGTATTTCGGCAACTCGTAATTTCTTAGAAGCTTGGCAACCCCTTTCAATGAAAGTGCTATTCCACAGTCTGTGCCGCCAGGAGCTAAATAAAGAGGAAACAAACCACAGAGACAAAACTGAGAGCTACTTTATTTTGTCAAGTTTCATAGAGCTACTACAAACCATGTTGGATTTACAATTCCAAATACATCTATCTATATAGGAGAGAACAGAGAGAAACCTAAAAATAAATAGTGCTACTGTAAATGAACGCTTCAACCTAGAAAAACAAAATTTGGTGAGCCAAGTGGGATTTGTGTACTGTTCATTACCACAAAGGATCATCAAGATTGGGTGAAAAAATATTTGCTGGTATTTCGAAAACTCATAATTTTTTTGAGGCTTGGAAACCCCTTTAAATGAAAGTGCTTTTCGCCAGTCTGTGCCCAGGGCTACTTGAAGAGGAAACAAACCATAGAGTCAAAACGGAGAACTACTTTATTTTGTCAAGTTTCAAAGAACTACTCCAAACCATTTTGGATTTAGAGTTCCAGATTCATCTATCTATATAGGAGAGAATAGAGTGAAACCTGAAAATAAAAACTGCCACTTAAATGAACGCTTCAACCTAGAAGAAAAAATTTGGTGAGCCAAGTGGGATTTGTGTACTGATTATTACCACCAAGTATCATCAAGATTGGGTGAAAAAATATTTGCTGGTATTTCAGAAACTCGTAATTTCTTGGAAGCTTGGCAACCCCTTTCAATAAAAGTGCTTTTCCACTGTCTCTACTTAGGGCTACTTGAAGAGGAAACAAACCATTGAGACAAAACTCAGAACTACTTAATTTTGTCAAGTTTCTCAGAGCTACTACAAACCATGTTGGATTTAGAGTTCCAAATTCATCTATCTATATACGAGAGAACAGAGTGAAACCTAAAAATAAAAACAGCTACTGTAAACGAACGCTTCAACCGAGAAGAAAAAAATTTGGTGAGCAAAGTGGGATTTGTGTACTGATCATTACCACCCAGTACCATCAAGATTGGGTGAAAATATATTTGCTGGTATTTAGGAAACTCATAATTTCTTGGAAGCTTGGCAAACCCTTTCAATGAAAGTGCTTTTCGCAAGTCTCTGCTTAAGGCTACTTGAAGAGGAAACAAACCATAGAGAGAACACTGAGAACTACATTATTTGGTCAAGTTTCAAAGAGCTACTACAAACCATGTTAGATTTAGAGTTCCAGATTCATCTATCTATATAGGAGAGAACAGAGTGAAACCTAAAAATAAAAACTGCTACTGTAAACAAACGCTTCAACCTAGAAGAACAAAATTTGGTGAGCCAAGTGGGATTTTTATACTGATCTTTACCACCAAGTATCATCAAGATTGGGTGAAAAAATATTTGCTGGTGTTTCGGAAACTCGTAGATTCTTCGAAGCTTGGCAAGCCCTTTCAATGAAAGTGCTTTTCCACAGTCTATGCCTAGGGCTACTTGAAGAGGAAACAAAACATAGAGACAAAACTGAGAACTACTTTATTTTTCAAGTTTCAAAGAGCTACTACAAACCATGCTGTATTTAACATACCAAATTCATCTATCTATATAGGAGAGAACAGATTGAAAACTAAAAATAAAAACTGCTACTGTAAACGACGCTTCAACCTAGAAGAACAAAGTTTGGTGAGCCAAGTGGGATTTGTGTACTGATCATTACCACCAAGTATCATCAAGATTGGGTGAAAAAATAGTTGCTGCTATTTCAGAAACTTGTAATTTCTTGGAAGCTTGGCAACCCCTTTAAATGAAACTGCTTTTCCAGGGTCTGCTAAGGGCTACTTGAAGAAGAATCAAACCATAGATACAAAACTGAGAACTACTTTATTTTGTCAAGTTTCAAAAAGCTACTACAAACCATGTTGGATTTAGAGTTCTAAATTCATCTATCTATATAGGAGAAAACAAAGTGAAACCTAAAAATTAAAACTGCTACTATAAACGAACGCTTCAACATAGAAGAACAAAATTTGGTGAGCCAATTGGGATTTGTGTACTGATCATTACCACCAAGTATCATCAAGATTGGGTGAAGAAATATTTGCTGGTATTTCGGAAACTCGTAATTTCTTGGAAGCTTAGCAACCCCTTTCAAAGAAAGTGCTTTTCCACAGTCTCTGCTTAGGGCTACTTGAAGAGGAAACAAACCATAGAGACAAAACTGAGAACTATTTTATTTTTCAAGTTTCAAAAAGCTACTACAAACCATGTTAGATTTAGAGTTCTAAATTCATATATCTATATCGGAGAGAACAGAGTGAAACCTAAAAATAAAAACTTCTACTGTAAACGAACGCTTCAACATAGAAAAACAAAATTAGGTGACCCAAGTGGGATTTGTGTACTGATCATTACCACCACGTATCATCAAGATTGGGCGAAAAAACATTTGCTGGTATTTCGGAAACTCGTAATTTCTTGGAAGCTTGGCAACCCGTTTCAATGAAAGTGCTTTTCCAAAGTCTGCGCCTAAGGCTAATTGAAGAGGAAACAAACCATAGAGACAAAACTGAGAACTACTTTATTTTGACAAGTTTCAAAGAGCTATTACAAACCATGTTGGATTTAGAGTTCCAAATTCATCTATCTATATAGGAGGGAAAAAAGTGAAACCTAAAAATAAAAACTGTTACTGTAAACGAACGCTTCCACCTAGAAGAACAAAATATGGTGAGCCAAGTGGGATTTCTGTACTGATCATTACCACCAATTATCATCAAGATTGGGTGAAAAATTATTTGCTGGTATTTCGGCAATTCGTAATTTCTTGGAAGCTTGGCAACCCCTTTCAATGAAAGTGCTTTTCCACAGTCTGTGCCTGGGGCTACATAAAGAGGAAACAAACCATACAGACAAAACTGAGAGCTACTTTATTTTGTCAAGTTTCATAAAGCTACTACAAACCATGTTGGATTTAGAGTTCCAAATTCATCTATCTATATAGGAGAGAACAGAGTGAAACCTAAAAATAAATACTGCTACTGTAAACGAACGCTTAAACCTAGAAGAACAAAATTTGGTGAGCCAAGTGAGATTTGTGTACTAATCATTACCACCAAGGATCATCAAGATTGGGTGAAAAAATATTTGCAGGTATTTCGGAAATTCGTAATTTCTTAGAAGGTTGGCAACCCTTTTCAATGAAAGTGCTTTTCGCCAGTCTGTGCCTAGGGCTACTTGAAGAGGAAAGAAACCATAGAGACAAAACTGAGAACTACTTTATTTTGTCAAGTTTCAAAGAACTACTACAAACCATTTGGGATTTAGAGTTCCAGATTCATCTATCTATATAGGAGAGGACAGAGTGAAACCTGAACATAAAAACTGCTACTTAAATGAACGCTTCAACCTAAAAGAACAAAATTTGGTGGGATTTGTGTACTGATCATTACCACCAAGTATCATCAAGATTGGGGTGAAAAAATATTTGCTGGTATTTCAGAAGCTCGTAATTTCTTTGAAGCTTGGCAACCCCTTTCAAGGTAAGTGCTTTTCCACTGTCTCTGTTTAGGGCTACTTGAAGAGGAAACAAACCATTGAGACAAAACTCAGAACTACTTAATTTTGTCAAGTTTCAAGGAGGTACTACAAACCATGTTGGATTCAGAGGTCCAAATTCATCTATCTATATAGGGAGAACAGAGTGAAACCTAAAAATATAAACTGCTACTGCAAAAGAACGCTTCAACCTAGAAGAACAAAATTTGGTGAGCCAAGTGGGATTTGAATCCTGATCTTTACCACCAAGTATCATCAAGATTGGGTGAAAAAATATTTGTGGTATATCAGAAAATCATAAATTCTTGGAAGCTTGGCAACCCCTTTCAATGGAAGTGCTTTTCGCCAGTCTCTGCTTAGGGCTACTTGAAAAGGAAACAAACCATAGAAAGAAAACTGAGAACTACTTTATTTTGTCAAGTTTCAAAGACCTATTACAAACCATGTTGGATTTAGAGTTCTAAATTCATCTATCTATATAGGAGAGAACAGAGTGCAACCTAAAAATAAAAACTGCTACTGTAAACGAACGCTTCAACCTAGAAGAACAAAATTTGGTGAGCCAAGTGGGATTTTTGTACTGATCATTACCACCCAGTATCATCAAGATTGGGTGAAAAAATATTTGCTGGTGTTTCGGAAACTCGTAGATTCTTCGAAGCTTGGCAACCCCTTTCAATGAAAGTGCTTTTCCACAGTCTATGCCTAGGGCTACTTGAAGAGGAAACAATCCATAGCGACAAAACTGAGTACTACTTTATTTTGTCAAGTTTCAAAGAGCCACTACAAACCATGTTGGATTTAATATACCAAATTCATCTATCTATATAGGAGAGAACAGATTGAAAACTAAAAATAAAAACTGCAACTGTAAACGACGCTTCAACCTAGAAGAACAAAATTTGGTGAGCCAAGTGGGATTTGTGTACTGATCATTACCACCTAGTGTCATCATGGTTGGGTGAAAATATATTTGCTTGTATTTCGGAAACTCGTTATTTCTTGGAAGCTTGGCAAACCCTTTCAATGAAAGTGCTTTTCCACAGTCTCTGCTAAGGGCTACTTGAAGAGGAAACAAACCATAGTGACAAAACTGAGAACTACTTTATTTTGTCAAGTTTCAAAGAGCTACTACAAACCATGTTGGATTTAGAGTTCCAAATTTATCTATCTATATAGGAGAGAACAGAGTGAAACCGAAAAATAAAAACTGCTACTGTAAACGAACGCTTCAAACTAGAAGAACCAAATTTGGTGAGCCAAGTGGGATTTGTGTACTGATCATTACCACCTAGTATGATCAAGATTGGGTGAAAAAATATTTTCTGGTATTTCGGAAACTCGTAATTTCTTGGAAGCTTGGCATCCCCATTCAATGATAGTGCTTTTCTCTCGCGACCCCTTGCCCGCAAGGAAGACGCAACTCAGGAATCTTCTTTCAGCAGTTTATTCAGGGTCTTGATATTTCTTCTCTCTCTCTCGGATTCCCCTCCCAGCCTTAATAAAGCATCTCTAGCCCCAACGCGAAGCTGTTAAGTGGACCTTTCTCATAGGGTGTTGAAAAACCATGCGCCAACCCTCCCAAATACGGAGTTGTTTGTCACAGACCACAGCGGAGCCAGCGCCATCTTGTAATGGCGACCATAATCTGCAGAAACGGCTCACCAGAGTTCCCCCTTTCTTTATTCTGAAAACAATACAGGCGAGAGTAGAGGTCCTATCCCGCTGTGCAGAAGTGGCTGCATAGTATCGCTCAGTCCTAAGGAGGGCCCTTCCCCAGATCTGAGGCCATATCAGTCGACGCCTTTTTACGTGGGGCAGGCCGTGGACATCAAACCCGCATGCAATAGGACATGCTCTCCTTGAGGTCCACTTCAAGTATCACTCAAGTGCAGTGCCTTGCCTCGCATCCTGTATCGTGACGATGGTGGACGAAGTGGGATAGCTGAGGCTGAACTGTGGCTGTTTATAACGACAAACAAGTTGACAACACCCTGAAAAATGGCAAGGACTTCAAGGCGATAGGGAAGCACTAGTGTGGAAACCCATCTGCGTGCAATGGCAGCAAGACCGGCAGAGTGCAAGGGCTTTCCAACACAAAGAGAATAACGAGGAAAGACATGCCGATCCCAGTACAATGTTATAATAACTTGGGGTGCAACGACCATGTCAAAGATTTACTGTTTAAGATGCGCAAGCCAGACTTGAGGTGAATTGCCATTTTCTAAAGCTGCAAGAGCTTGGATGATCATAGCCTTATCGTGAGCATTGCGGGCCTTGAGGCGACAGAGAAACCACAAGCAGAGAAACATACCGAAGCAACACATTGCACCAAAAATGCTTACCCCCACCCACTCTTTAAAAAAGGAAAAGGCAGAAGATATCCAATTGGCGAATTGACCCAAAGTCACGGGATCAACACGGGTACTATTCAAGACAGCTATCTGGGTTAGTTGAGACTGGATCATGTCTTCCGCTTCCATGGACCAATCTCCGGCCAAATAATCGCCAATGATGCGGGAAGCATTTCTGGAATCAATAAATCTGACAGAGGTTATGCATAAATGTGCACGTTGGTCAACACAACCCAAAAGCACCAAGTCAGCCAATTCTTCTACCTGAGCTTGGAGTAAATCTATTCTTTGGTTGGCAGCTAAAATCCCTGATATAAATATGTTGATTAATTGTATTTTGGGATTCAAGTATAGTGGAAGTTTGTAGGACAACTTGATTAATGGTGGCAGCAGTTTGTACTTGATTGGCCATAGCCACTCCGGCCGTAAACGCTGCAGCAGCAGATACCGCCACAGCTGTCACTATAGCCGCTGTGATTCCAAAATCTCTGTGGACTCTAAGTAGCTCAACAATAGGGAATTTATCAGGATCCGCAGTGACCGGGATTGGGACAAAAGTTGGAATTTTCATAACCACTGCTACAGTCCAGGAACCATTCCAACACTCAGATAAGAGACAGGTAGTATGAGAACAATCCAGCATCCCTGACGAGGTGGCATTATTCAAAAGGAATAAGAACGGGGATTGGACACAGACCATTGCAGGGGGCAATGTGGCATTATACAACAGAGAGTTGAATGAAACAGATGTAAGTCTATTACCTCGTTAGCTTTCCCTAACAGTACCAGAAACATTAGCCAGCCAACTTTTGGCTCCTAGCAACTAAGCCAGTGCAGAAATATCGGCTGAAGCCCCCTTTTCATTGGAAATGAGCCATTGAAACCAGGACCAACCTACTCCTGTAGAGGAGTTGGCACTGTCGTTAAAGCTATAAACATACCTCTTAAGAGAGGGGGAAAGGGAGAAACCTTTGGCAACTTGATGTTTCTCCAAAGAATAATTTTGACAAGGCGTAAATGTTGAGGGGAAACCAAGATTAGGGGAACAGTAAGGAGAGGCCTTGAAATGAGTGGCATTATAAATACTACTAGAAGAAGGAGGCACTGGGATTAGTACCTCAGAAATAATAGCCAAGGTAGTTATGTTAAGAGCAGAGCTGCTGTTTCCGGGGGTCCCTGAGCCTGATTGCTTCCCCGAAACCACCTTGCTCAATACAGCACTGATAATGCTCTCTGAAACCTGACTGGACCGCAATGGGTCCTCCCAGTTAGTCAAATTTTTGGTCTTAAGGCTAATGCAATTAGCGTTTCTAAAGCTGAAACAAAAAACTCCTGTGAGATTAACTTGAGATTGATTAAAAATGCTCTCCATGTCCCCTCTAGGAGAGGCACAGGGAGCAGACATCTCACATGAGGTAGAAAAAAAGAGTGGGAAGGACACTAGAATTACCATGAACTGGCATCGGCATTGGCCATGCCCGTGCCACTGCCCACCACTGCATTGGTGTCGCCTGTGCCATCGGCACCAGCACCAGAGCCAGAGCACTTAGCAGAATGAAGATTCTCATCACGGGATTGCTGTGGTATCTCTTGTTGCTGGTCAGTTGATGTCAAGACTCTTCTTGTCAGGCGTTCAGGGACCCACAACGGTTCCGTGCGATCCTGGGGAAAAACACATACAGATCCTCGCGCTCATGTCAGCACGGGGTCGGGGCCATTACATTGGCCCGTAAGAACATACTTCCACTTTACATAGCCAATCACAGAGGGCTGAAGGGACACATGTCTATCAGCCACAGAGCGACCATGAATATCCAAATTCAAAAAATTAATGGTAAAGAGAGCTAAGGACAGGCGTTCTTTAGGAGTGTGCTCAGCTCCTATTCCCCCTTTTTGTTTTTGTAAAGTTTCCTTTAAGGTGCGATGAGCACGCTCAACAATGCCTTATCCTTAAGCATTGTAAGGCAGACCATGAGTAAGCTGCACTCCCATAGTAGAACAAAAAGATGTAAATTGTCTGCCAGTATAAGCAGGTCCATTATCAGTCTTAAGGGATGCAGGTGCACCCCATGCTGCCCATGCCTCTAAGCAGTGAGTAATGACATTATGTGCCTTTTCTCCTGATAAAGCAGAAGCATGGATAATTCCAGAGCACGTATCAACGGAAACATGCACATACTTGAGGTTACCAAAGTCAGGTATGTGTGTCACATCCATTTGCCAGACAACCAATGGCTTCAATCCCCATGGGTTTACTCCATAATTAGGGGGATGAAGAAATGTGACACAATGGGGACACTGCAATACTATCTGCCGAGCATCCGCTCTTCAAATGGAAAAACGCCTGCGCAGCGTTGATGCATTAACATGGAAGTTTTGGTGAAACAACTTAGCCCCCTCTAAGGAGGAAGCCAAGCATATCAACTGACCTCTAGTGGCTGAGTCCGCACAGGCATTACCCTGGGATAACGGACCAGGAAGAGAGGTGTGAGCCCGGATGTGCATTGGATAAAAAGAAGCAGTGTGGCTACAGATAAGCTGTTGAAGCTGATTAAAGTAAGCAGATACATTATGGGCATCACTTATAGCTCCCACGGCCTCCAGGACTTTTAGTGCTTGTACCACATAGATGGAGTCCAAAATGAGATTAAAAGAAAAAGAACACTGTTTAAAGACTTCAATAACAATTTGTAGTTCTACCCATTGTGGATTTCCAGGAGCAAATTGATGCTGGATAGGGAGAGAGTCATTAATTACATAGGCTCCCATTCCAGACTTGGAACCATCAGTAAAAATGTTAACAGCCCCCAGAATTGGGCTGGATGAAGTTACCTTAGGGAAAATAATGGGATATTCTTTAACAAAATGGAGTAATGGATGAGAAGGGTAGTGATTATCAATACCTCCTTGAAACGAGCAACACAGAATAGCCCAGTTGTCTAGAGTAGCACATAAAACATTAAGTTGAGCTTTAGTGTAGGGTATGATAAGAGAAGAAGGTGATTGTCCAAAAAATTGAATGCTTTGTTGAATCCCTTTAAGTGCCAACGCTGCAACAGCATCAGCATAATATTCTAAGGATTTTCCTGGGGATACATGTGGGTGGATCCATATTAAAGGCCCATCTTGCCACAGTACTCCAGTAGGCTGCCGCATAGTGGCAAGCACACATAACTGGAAAGGTTTATCACTCTGGAGCCTGCATAGAGTAGCATGCTGTATAGCTTCTTCTACTTTTATAAGGGCCGCTCTAGCCTCTTTGGTGAGGCTATGAGGGGAAACAAGAGCTGGATCACCCTTAAGAGTAGCATACAAAGGCTGTAGCACAATATTAGGAATATGTAAATATCCTCTTATCCAATTAATATCTCCCAGCAGTTTCTGAAAATCATTTAGAGTTTGGAGATCTTGAGTCCTGATGGTGATTTTTTTGCGGTTTTAGTTTGTCATTCCCAGTTGTCGCTCCCAAATACTTAATAGAATCCCCTGTTTGAACCTTTTCAGGTGCGATGTGGAGTCCATATTGAGCTAACAGCATCACTAGTTCTTTATAAGCCTCATTAACTGTCTGTTCTAATTTTGCGGCCAATAACACATCATCCATATAATGAATGATCTTGGTGGAGGAATACTTATGTCTGAGAGGTGTGAGTGCCTTCCCCACATATATCTGGCACATCGTGGGACTATTAGCCATTCCCTGTGGCAACACTACCCACTCAAACCTTTGATCTGGTTCCTTGTGGTTACACAAGGGAAGGGTAAAGGCAAAACGTTGTGAATCTTTAGGATGCAAAGGAATAGAAAAGAAACAGTCTTTAATGTCAATAACAATAATATGCCAGCCTTGAGGAACAGAGGAGAGCAGAGGCAGCCCTCTTTGAATGGGCCCCATAAGTTGCATTTGAGCATTAACTGCTCGTAGATCATGCAGTAGGCGCCATTTCCCTGATTTTTTCTTAATGACAAATATGGGAGTATTCCATGGAGAAGTAGAAGGTTGGATGTGACCCAAGTCAAGTTGTTCTTTGACTAGATCATGGGCTGCTGCCAATTTAGCCGAGGGAAGAGGCCACTGAGGCACCCAAACAGGCTCCTTGGTGAGCCATGTTATGGGTATTTGAGCCCCAGTGGCCCCTAGGAAAAACCCAGACCAAACCTGTTAAACTTTTGATGACCTTGCACAGGATGCCTACGCCCCTGTAGGCGTTGTCCTAGTCCTAGTCCTGGCCTATACCCCATATTTTGCATGATTTGTTGAGACACTGGGGAATAGTCATTACTAAGAGTGAACCCCATGTCTTTCATCAGATCACGGCCCCATAAAGAAATAGGTAAATCAAGTACATAAGGCTGAAATGTACCATTGTGTCCTTCCGAGTCCTTCCAAGATAGATGTCTACAGCTGATTTGAGGGGCTTGGGCATATCCAAGTCCTCTTAGGGATTGATCAGAAGTCTGCACTGGCCATCCCTTAGACCAGTCCTTAAGGGCTATGATACTACGATCTGCTCCCGTATCAAACAATCCCACAATAGATTGACCTTCTATGCTTAATTCCAAAGTGGGGCGATTGCTCATATCCAGTGACAAATAGGCATAATTCCCTCCGGTGATACCAATTTCATTTCCCGTCCGTGACCTTGAGTCAGCAAGGAAGTAGTTATGCAAGCTAGGCAAAATTAGCAATTGAACAATCTTATCCCCTGGGGAGATAGACACAATGCCCCTTGGAGTTTCCACCATAACCTTTACTGCCCCTACAGTATCAGGGCTTATGACTCTGGGGAAAACATGAAGACCTTGTAGGATAGAGGATGCACATCCAATTAGCAAACCTACAGTGCCAGGTGGTAAAGGCCCTTTGAACTCAGTTTCCACAAATTGGACTCCCATCTTAGGTGTTAATACGAGTCTGGAGGTGGAACAGAGGTCCAATCCTGCGGAACCTGTAGTGGCTCTCCGCATCTCGTGGGATGGCACAGAGAAGGCCATGTCTCGGGTTTGGGTGTGACATTCTCCACTGCCCCATATATTTGTGGGCCCTGGGGTCGGGGGCCCCTTCGGCCATTTTTTGGCCCAGCTGAAATAGGCTGTCCATGGATGTCCCTCACTGATCTACACTCTTTTGTCCAATGCTTCCCCTTTTTGCATTTTGGACACAGCTCCGGTTGACGAGGGCCATTGGAAGGGCCACCGTGAGGAGGTCCAGTAAAATTGTCTTTTTTGGGACAGTCACGTTTGAAATGGCTGGATTGACCACAATGGAAGCATGTTCCGGCACCAGGACCGCCCATTTTTGCAATCCGAAGGACAGCCGCTGCAAGACCTGCATTAGTTAAAGGTCCTCCAATCTCTCTACACACTTTCATCCATGCTTCTATGCCCTTGTTTTTTATAAGGAGTGACTGCTGCTTTACATTCCTTGGTGCATTGCTCAAAGACCAATTGCTTGATAAGGGGCATGGCTCTATCAGGATCCCCAAAAATCTTTCCAGCGGCATCCACCATCCTTGGTACAAAATCTGAAAAGGGTTCTGTAGGGCCCTGTAGAATCTTGGCCAAATTACCAGACACCTCTCCTGTATTTGGAAGTGATTTCCATGCCCGAATGCAAATTTTGTTAATTTGATCATATGCCTCAAGAGGGAATCCTGTCTGTTGATTAGCAAATCTACCTTGTCCCAAAAGTATATCCTTGTCCCAATGGGGGTGTCCCGCCGCATGGTTTTGGGTGTCCTGCTCTTCCACGCCCTCTAGCACAAAGGCTCTCCAGTCAAATATTTACCTGGAGAAACACAAGCCCGAACTAGGCTAGCCCAATCAGAAGGAGTCATACAGTATCTAGACAGACTCTTCACCTGAGTTAGTGTGAAGGCGGCATCCACCCCATAAGTGCGCACAGACTCCGCCAATGTCTTCACAATTTTGAAATCTAAGGGCTCATGGAATCTTCCCCTATTGTCATCCTGGAAAACTGGATAAGCAAGACCCATCTCAGCGTTAACAGCCCTCCAGGTTTGGGCATGGAAAGCTCTCCCCGAAACACCCCAACCGTACGACGGTGGATCCGGAGGATCATTTTTCTTGAGCCCCTGTTTATTTTTGTTCCCTTCTCCTATAGCTAAACTCCCTAGCTGACGAGATAGCCTCCTGAGCTCTTCCTCCTCATCCCCCTCTTCCTCTGACCCACTTTCGTATGGGGGTGTGTGCAGCGTACTGAGATCTGGATACAATCGTCTCCTCCCCTGTTTCATGCTCCTCACACTCCCATCCTCCTGAAATACCTCACTTCCTGACGTCTCCGATTTTTCCTCATGTAATTGCCCTAGAAATTCCTATCCTTTAGTAAGTGCTTCCTGACATCTGCCATCTGTGAGGCAACTACGAACCATCTTCCAAAGGGGTATCACCCCACCCTCTAATATGCCCTGCTCAGAAGCAAAGTCAAGATCTTTGCCCAACTTATCCCAGCTAGGTATAGTAAGGCTGCCCAAAAACCCAAACCCCGGTGCAGCAATATCTGTCTTCTGTAAAAATCTCTGTAAATTACTACGTTTCACTTCTAGGCCCTTGAAACGTAACAGGCCATATAGGGCCAGGAGAAGCAGACTTGAAGATGCGGCACCCATGACACAACAAAAGATGCACAAAAAACAAAAGGGAAAGTACACAGTGCAGCTGCAATAAAATGTAACGCTCTGTCTTGCTTTACAGAGGAGCTGCCCCGCTTTGATCGCGGATCCCACTTACCTGGGACAAACCGGTGCACCACCGCTGACTACTGAAAGTTCTGGTTCCTGGGTTTCGGCACCACTTGACGCGACCCCTTGCCCGCAAGGAAGACGCAACTCAGGAATCTTCTTTCAGCAGTTTATTCAGGCCCTTGATATTTCTTCTCTCTCTCTCGAATGCCTCTCCCAGCCTTAATAAAGCATCTCAAGACCCAATGCGAAGCTGCCACGTGGAACTTTCTCATAGGGTGTTGAAAAACCATGCGCCAACCCTCCAAAATAAGGAGTTGTTTCTCACAGACCACAGCGGAGCCAGCGCCATCTTGTAATGGCGACCATAATCTGGAGAAATGGCTCACCACACTTTTCCACAGTCTCTGCTTAGGGCTATTTGAAGAGGAAACAAACCATAGAGACAAAACTGAGAACTACTTTATTTTGTCAAGTTTCAAGGAGCTACTACAAACCATGTTGGATTTAGAGTTCCAAATTCATCTATCTATATAGGAGAGAACAGAGTTAAACCTAAAAATAAAACTGTTACTGTAAATGAACACTTCAACCTAGAAGAACAAAATTTGGTGAGCCAAGTGGGATTTGTGTACTGATCATTACCACCAAGTATCATCAAGATTGGGTGAAAAAACATTTTCTGGTATTGCGGAAACTCATAGATTTTTGGACGCTTGCCAACCCCTTTCAATGAAATTGTTTTCGCCAGTCTCGGATTAAGGCTACCTGAAGAGGAAACAAACCATAGAGACAAAACTGAGAACTACTTTATTTTGTCAAGTTTCAAAGAGCTACTACAAACCATGTTGGATTTAGATTTCCAAATTCATCTATCTATATAGGAGAGAACAGAGTGAAACCTAAAAAGAAAAAACTGCTACTGTAAATGAACGCTTCAACCTAAGAGAACAAAATTGGGTGAGCCAAGTGGGATTTGTGTACTGATCATTACCACCAAGTATCATCAAGATTTGGTAAAAAAATATTTGCTGGTACTTCGGAAACTCGTAATTTCTTGGAATCTTGGCAACCCCTTTCAATGAAAGTGCTTTTCCACAGTCTGTGCCTAGGGCTACTTGAAGAGAAAACAAACCATAGAGACAAAACTGAGAACTACTTTATTTTGTCAAGTTTCAAAGAGCTACTACAAACCATGTTGGATTTGGAGTTCCAAATTCATCTATCTATATAGAAGAGAACAGAGTGAAACCTAAAAATAAAAACTGCTTTTGTAAACGAACGCTTCAACCTAGAAGAACAAAATTTGGTGAGCCAAGTGGGATTTGTGTACTTATCATTACCACCAAGTATCTCTATGATTGGGTGAAAAAATATTTGCTGAGATTTCAGAAAACTAGTATATTTTGGTAGCTTGGCTACCCTTTCAAATGAAAGTGGCTTTCGCCAGTCTCTGCTTAGGGTTAATTCAAGAGGAAACAAACCATAAGGACAGAACTAAGAACTACATTATTGTGTCAATTTTCAAAGAGCTACCACAAACCGTGTTTGATTTAGAGTTCCAAACCCATTTATCTATATAGGAGAAAACAGAGTGAATCCTAAATTCCAACTGTTAATGGAAATGAACACTTTACCCTAGAAGAATGAAAATTGGGCAGCCAAGTGGGCTTACTGAATTGATCATTACCACCAAGTATCATTAAGATTGGGTGAAAAAATATGAGCTGAGATTTCAGAAATCTAGATTTTTTGAAGCCTTCAATCCCTTTCAAATGAAAGTGTCTTTCAGCAGTCTCTGCTTAGGGCTACTTGAAGAGGAAACAAACCATAGAGATAGAGCATAGAAATACTTTATTGTATCAAGTTTCAATGAGCTAGCATAAACCGTGTTTGATTTAGAGTTCCAAACACATCTATTTATATAGTCGAAAACACCGTGAAAGCTAAAAATTCAAAGTGTTACTGGAAACGAACGCTTCAACCTAGAAGGATGAAAATTGGGCAGCCAAGTAGGCTTAGTGAACTGACCGTTACCCCCAAGTATCATCAAGATTCTGTGAAAAAATATTTGCTGAGACTTCAGAAAACTAGTAGTTTTGGAAGCTTGGCACCCACTTTCAAATGAAAGTGTCTTTCACCAGTCTCTGTTTAGGGCTTCTTCAAGAGGGAACAAACCATAGAGATAGAAATTACAACTACATTATAGTGTCAAGTTTTAAGGAGCCAGCACAAACCGTGTTTGATTTAGAGTTCCAAACACATCTATCTGAATAGGAGAAAATAGAATGAAACCTAAATATTCAAACTTTACTGGAAACAAACACTTCAACCTATAAGAATGACAATTGGACAGCCAAGTTGGCTTCATGAACTGATCAATACCACCAAGTATCATCAAGATTGGGTGAACAAATATTTGCTGAGATTTCAGAAAACTAGTAGTTTTTTGGAATCTTGGCTACCCCTTTCAAATGAAATTGTCTATCGCCAGTCTCTGCTTAGGGCTACTTCAAGAGGAAAGAAACCGTAAGGAGAGAACTAAGAAATACATTATTGTGTCAATTTTCAAAGACCTACCACAAACTATGATTGATTTAGAGTTCCAAACACATCTATCCATATAGGAGAAAACAGAGAGAATCCTAAAAATTCAAATTGTTACTCGCAACGAACACTTCCACCTGGAAAAATGACAATTGGGGAGTCAAGTGAACTTAGTGAACTGATCATTACCACCAAGTATCATCAAAATTGGGTGAAAAAATATTTGCTGAGATTTCAGAAAACTAGTAGATTTTGGAAGCTTGGCTACCCTTTCAAATGAAAGTGTCTTTCGCCAGTCTCTGCTTAGGGCTACTTCAAGAGGAAGCAAACCATAGAGATAGAACTTAGAACTACTTTATTGTGTCACGTTTCAAGGAGCTAGCACAAACCATGTTTGATTTAGAGTTCCAAACACATCTATCTGTATAGCAGAAAACAGACTGAAACCTAAATATTCAAACTGTTACTGTAAACGAACACTTCAACCTAGAAGAATGGCAATTGGGCAGTAGAGTGAGCTTCGTGAACTAATAAATACCACCAAATATCATCAAGATTGGTTGAACAAATATTTGCTGAGTTTTCAGAAAACTAGTAGTTTTTTGGAAGCTTGGCAACCCCTTTCAAATGAAAGTGTCTATCGCCAGTCTCTGCTTAGGGCTACTTCACGAGGAAACAAACCATAAGGACAGAACTGAGAACTACATTATTGTGTCAATTTTCAAAGAGCTACCACAAACTGTGTTTGATTTAGAGTTCCAAACACATCTATCTACATAGGAGAAAACAGAGTGAATCCTAACAATTCCAACTGTTACTAGAAACGAACACTTCACCCTAGAAGAATGAAAGTTGGGCAGCCAAGGGGGCTTAGTGAACTGATCACTACCACCAAGTACCATCAAGATTGTGTGATAAAATATTTGCTGAGATTTCAGAAAACTAGTAGTTTTTTGGAAGCTTGGCAACCACTTTCAAATGAAAGTGTCTTTCGCCAGTCTCTGTTTAGGGCTACTTCAAGAGTGAACAAACCATAGAAATAGAATTTAGAACTACTTTATTGTGTCAAGTTTTAAGGAGCCAGCACAAACCGTGTTTGATTTAGAGTTCCAAACACATCTATCTGAATAGGAGAGAACAGAGTGAAACCTAAATATTCAAACTGTTACTGGAAACGAACAATTCAACCTAGAAAAATGACAATTGGACAGCCAAGTGGCCTTTGTGAACTGATCAATACCACCAAGTATCATCAAGATTGGATGAACAAATATATGCTGACATTTCAGAAAATTAGTAGTTTTTTGGAAGCTTGGCAACCCCTTTCAAATGAAAGTGCCTATCGCCAGTCTCTGCTTAGGTCTACTTCAAGAAAAAAGAAACCATAAGGAAAGAACTAAGAACTACATTATTTTGTCAATTTTCAAAGAGCTACCGCGAACTATGTTTGATTTAGAGTTCCAAACACATCTATCTACATAGGAGAAAAGAGAGTGAAACCTAAAAATTCAAATTGTTACTGGCAACGAACACTTCAACCTGGAAGAATAAAAATTGGGCAGTCAAGTGGGCTTTGTGAACTGATCATTACCACGAAGTATCATCAAGATTGGGTGAAAAAATATTTGCTGAGATTTCAGAAAACTAGTAGATTTTGGAAGCTTGGCTACCCTTTCAAATGAAAGTGTCTTTCGCCAGTCACTGTTTAGGGCTACTTCAAGAAAAAACAAATCATAGAGATAGAACTTGGAACGACTTTATTGTGTCAAGTTTCAAGGAGCTAGCACAAACCCTGTTTGATTTAGAGTTCCAAACACATCTATCTGCATAGGAGAAAACAGAGTGAATTTTAAAAATTCCAACTGTTACTGGAAATGAACACTTCACACTAGAAGAATGAAAAATGGGCAGCCAAGTGGGTTACTGAACTGATCATTACCACCAAGTATCATCAAGATTGTGTGATAAAATATTTGCTGAGATTTCAAAAAACTAGTAGTTTTTTGGAAGCTTGGCATCCACTTTCAAATGAAAGTGTCTTTCACCCGTCTCTGTTGAGGGTTACTTCAAGAGGGAACAAACCATAGACATAGAAGTTAGAACTACTTTATTGTGTCAAGTTTTGAGGAGTCAGCACAAACCATGTTAGATTTAGAGATCCAATCACATCTATCAATATAATCGAAAATACGCTTAATCCTAAAAATTTAAACTGTTACCGGAAACGAACACTTCAACCTAGAAAGATGAAAAATGGGCAGCAAAGTCGGCTTCGTGAAAGTATCAATACCACCAAGTATCATTAAGATTGGGTGAAAAAATATTTTCTGAGATTTCAGAAAACTAGTAGTTTTTTGGAATCTTGGCTACCCCTTTCAAATAAAAGTGTCTATCGCCAGTCTCTGCTTAGGGCTACTTCAAGAGGAAACAAATCATAAGGACAGAACTCAGAACTACATTATTGTGTCAATTTTCAAAAAGCTACCGCAAACTATGATTGATTTAGAGTTCCAAACACATCTATCTATGTAGGAGAAAACAGAGAGAATCCTAAAAATTCAAATTGTTACTGGCAACGAACACTTCCACCTGGAAAAATGACAACTGGGGAGTCAAGTGGGCTAGTTAACTGATCATTACCACCAAGTATCATTAAGATTGGGTGAAAAAATATTCCTGAGATTTCAGAAAACTAGCAGATTTTGGAAGCTTGGCTACCCTTTCAAATGAAAGTGTCTTTCGCCAGTCTCTGCTTAGGGCTACTTCAAGAGGAAACAAACCTGAAGGACAGAACTAAGAACTGCATTATTGTGTCAAGTTTCAAAGAGCTACCATAAACTGTGTTTGATTTAGCTTTCCAAACACATCTATCTGTATAGGAGAAACTGAGTGAAACCTAAAAATTCAAACTCTTACTGAAAAAGAACGGTTCAACCTAGAAGAATGAAAATTGGGCAGCCAAGTGGGCTTAGTGAACTGATCATTACCACCAAGTATCATCAAGAATGGGTAAAAAATATTTGCTGAAATTTGCGGAAACTAGTAGATTTTTGGAAGCCTTCAATCCCTTTCAAATGAAAGTGTCTTTTGCCAGTCTCTGTTTAGGGCGACTTCAAGAGGAAAAAACCAGAAGGACAGAACTAAGAACTAGATTATTGTGTCAAGTTTCAAAGAGCTACCAGAAACCGTGTTTGATTTAGAGTTCCAAACACATCTATCAATATAGGCGAAAACAGAGTGAATCATAAAAATTCCAACTCTTACTGGAAATGAACACTTCACCCTAGAAGAATGAAAGTAGGGCAACCAAGTGGGCTTAGTGAACTGATCATTACCACGAAGTATCATCAAGATAGTGTGATAAAATATTTGCTGAGATTTCAGAAAACTAGTAGTTTTTTGGAAGCTTGGCAACCACTTTCAAATGAAAGTGTCTTTCGCCAGTCTCTGTTTAGGGCTACTTCAAGAGTGAACAAACCATAGAGATAGAATTTAGAACTACTTTATTGTGTCATGTTTTAAGGAGCCAGCACAAACCCTGTTTGATTTAGAGTTCCAAACACATCTTTCTGAATAGGAGAAAACAGGGTGAAACCTAAATATTCAAACTGTTACTGGAAAGGAACACTTCAACCTAGAAGAATGACAATTGGACAGCCAAGTGGGCTTCATGAACTGATCAATACCACCAAGTATTATCAAGATTGGTTGAACAAATATTTCCTGAGATTTCAGAAAAGTAGTAGTTTTTTGGAAGCTTGGCAACCCCTTTCAAATGAAAGTGTCTATCGCCAGTATCTGCTTAGGGCTACTTCAAGAGGAAACAAACGATAAGGACAGAACTAAGAACTAGATGACTGTGTCAAGTTTCAAGAGCTACCACAAACTGTGTTCGATTTAGAGTTCCAAACACATCTGTCTGTATAGGAGAAAACAGAGTGAAACCTAAAAATTCAAATTGTTACTGGCAACAAACACTTCAACCTGGAAGAATGACAATTGGGCAGTGAAGTGGGCTTAGTGAACTGATCATTACCACCACGTATCATCAAGATTGGGTGAAAAAATATTTGCTGAGATTTCAGAAACCTAGTAGATTTTGGAAGTTTGGCTACCCTTTTGAATGAAAGTGTCTTTCGCCAGTCACTGTATAGGGCTACTTCAAGAGGAAACAAACCATAGAGATAGATCTTAGAACTACTTTATTTTGTCAAGTTTCAAGGAGCTAGCACAAACCGTGTTTGATTTAGCGTTCCAAACACATCTATCTGTATAGGAGAAAACTGAGTGAAACATAAAAATTCCAACTCTTACTGAAAACGAACGCTTCAACCTAGAAGAATGAAAATTGGGCAGCCAAGTGGGCTTAGTGAACTGATCATTACCACCAAGTATCATCAGAATGGGTGAAAAAACATTTGCTGAAATTTCCGAAAACTAGTAGATTTTTGGAAGCCTTCAATCCCTTTCAAATGAAAGTGTCTTTCCCAGTCTCTGCTTAGGGCTACTTCAAGAAGAAACAAACCATATAGATTGAACATAGAAATACTTTATTGTCTCAAGTTTCAAGGTGCTAGCACAAACCGTGTTTGATTTAGAGTTCCAATCACATCTACCTATATAATCGAAAACACCCTGAAGCCTAAAAATTTAAACTTTTACTGGAAACGAATGCTTCAACCTAGATAAATAAAAATTTGGCAGCAAAGTGGGCTTCGTGAACTGATCATTACCACCAAGTATCATTAAGATAGGGTGAAAAAATATTTGCTGCTATTTCAGAAAACTAGTATATTTTGGAAGCTTGGCAAACCTTTCAAATGAAAGTGTCTTTCGCCAGTCTCTGCTTAGGGCTACTTCAAGAGGAAACAAACCAGAAAGACACAACTAAGGACTGCATTATTGTGTCAAGTTTCAAAGAGCTACCACAAACCGTGTTTGATTTAGAGTTCCAAACACATCTATCTATATAGGCGAAAACAGAGTGAATCCTAAAATTCCAACTCTTACTGGAAATGAACACTTCACCCTAGAAGAATGAAAGTTGGGCAGCCAAGTGGGCTTAGTGAACTGATCATTACCACCAAGTATCATCAAGATAGTGTGTTAAAATATTTGCCGAGATTTCAGAAAACTAGTCGTTTTTTGGAAACTTGGCAACCACTTTCAAATGAAAGTGTCTTTCGCCAGTCTCTGTTTAGGGCTACTTCAAGAGTTCACAAACCATAGAGACAGAATTTAGAACTACTTTATTGTGTCAAGTTTTAAGGAGCCAGCACAAACCGTTTTGATTTAGAGTTCCAAACACATCTATCTGAATAGGAGAAAACAGAGTGAAACCTAAATATTCAAACTGTTACTGGAAACGAACACTTCAACCTAGAAGAATGACAACTGGATCGCCAAGTGGGCTTCGTGAACTGATCAAAACCACCAAGTATCATCAAGATTGGTTGAACAAATATTTGCTGAGATTTCAGAAAATAGTAGTTTTTTGGAAGCTTGGCAACCCCTTTCAAATGAAAGTGTCTATCGCCAGTCTCTGCTTAGGGCTACTTCAAGAAGAAACAAACCATAAGGACAGAACTAAGAACTAGATTATTGTGTCAAGTTTCAAAGAGCTACCACAAACTATTTTCGATTTAGAGTTCCAAACACATCTATCTGTATAGGAGAAAACAGAGTGAAACCTAAAAATTCAAATTGTTACTGGCAACAAACACTTCAACCTGGAAGAATGACAATTGGGCAGTCAAGTGGGCTTCATGAACTGATCATTACCACCAAGTATCATCAAGATTGGGTGAAAAAATATTTGCTGAGATTTGAGAAAACTAGTAGATTTTGGAAGCTTGCCTACCCTTTCAAATGAAAGTGTCTTCGCCAGTCTCGACTTAGGGCTACTTCAAGAGGTAACAAACCATAAGGACAGAACAAAGAACTACATTATTGTGTCAAGTTTAAAAGAGCTACCACAAACTGTGTTCGATTTAGAGTTCCAAACACATCTATCTATACAGGAGAAAACTGAGTGAAACCTAAAAATTCAAATTGTTACTGGCAACGCACACTTCAACGTGGAAGAGTGATAATTGGGCAGTAAAGTGGGCTAAGTAAACTTATCATTACCACCAAGTATCATCAAGATTGGGTGAAATAATATTTGCTGAGATTTCCAAAAACAAGTAGATTTTTGGAAGCCTTCAATCCCTTTCAAATGAAAGTGTCTTTCCCAGTCTCTGCTTAGGGCTAATTCAAGAAGAAACAAACCATATAGATAGAACATAGAAATACTTTATTGTCTCAAGTTTCAAGGCGCTAGCAAAAACCTTGTTAGATTTAGAGTTCCAATCACATCTACCTATATAATCGAAAAACACCCTGAAATCTAAAAATTTAAACTTTTACTGGAAATGAACGCTTCAACATAGAAAAATGAAAATTGGGCAGCAAAGTGGGCTTCGTGAACTGATCATTACCACCAAGTATTATTAAGATTGGGTGAAAAAATATTTGCTGCTATTTCAGAAAACTAGTATATTTTGGAAGCTTGGCTACCCTTTCAAATAAAAGTGTCTTTCGCCACTCTCTGCTTAGGGCTTCTTCAAGAGGAAACAAACCAGAATGACAGAATTAAGAACTGCATTATTGTGTCAAGTTTCAAAGAGCTACCATAAACCGTGTTTGATTTAGCGTTCCAAACACATCTATCTGTATAGGAGAAAACTGAGTGAGACCTAAAAATTCAAACTCTTACTGAAAACGAATGCTTCAACCTAGAAGAATGAAAATTGGGCAGCCAAGTGAGCTTAGTGAACTGAACATTACCACCAAGTATCATCAAGAATGGGTGAAAAAATATTTGCTGAGATTTCCGAAAGCTAGTAGATTTTTGGAAGCCATCAATCCCTTTCAAATGAAAGTGTCTTTCCCCAGTCTCTGCTTAGGGCTACTTCAAGAAGAAACAAACCATATAGATAGAACATGGAAATACTTTATTGTCTCAAGTTTCAAGGCGCTAGCACAAACCGTGTTTAATTTAGAGTTCCAATTACATCTACCTATACAATCGAAAACACCCTGAAGCCTAAAAATTTAAACTTTTACTGGAAGCCAAGGCTTCAACCTAGATAAATGAAAATTTGGCAGCAAAGTGAGCTTCGTGAACTGATCATTACCACCTAGTATCATTAAGCTTGGGTGAAAAAATATTTGCTGCTATTTCAGAAAAATAGTATATTTTGGAAGCTTGACTACCCTTTCAAATGAAAGTGTCTTTCGCCAGTCTCTGCTTAGGGCTACTTCAAGAGGAAACAAACCAGAAAGACAGAACTAAGAACTGCATTATTGTGTCAAGTTTCAAAGAGCTACCACAAACCGTGTTTGATTTAGAGTTCCAAACACATCTATCTATATAGGCGAAAACAGAGTGAATCCTAAAATTCCAACTCTTACTGAAAATGAACACTTCACCCTAGAAGAATGAAAGTTGGGCAGCCAAGTGGGCTTCGTGAACTGATCATTACCACCAAGTATCATCAAGATTGGGTGAAAAAATATTTTCTGAGATTTGAGAAAACTAGTAGATTTTGGAAGATTGCCTACCCTTTCAAATGAAAGTGTCTTTCGCCAGTCTCAACTTAGGGCTACTTCAAGAGGTAACAAACCATAAGGACAGAACTAAGAACTACATTATTGTGTCAAGTTTAAAAGAGCTACCACAAACTGTGTTCGAATTAGAGTTCCAAACACATCTATCTATATAGGAGAAAACAGAGTGAAACCTAAAATTCAAATTGTTACAGGCAACGAACACTTCAACCTGGAAGAATGACAATTGGGCAGTCAAGTGGGCTTAGTGAACTGATCATTACCACCAAGTATCATCAAATTGGGTGAAAAAATATTTGTTGAGATTTCAGAAAACTAGTAGATTTTGGAAGCTTTAGTACCCTTTCGAATGAAAGGGTCTTTCGCCAGTCACTGTATAGGGCTACTTCAAGAAAAAACAAACCATAGAGATAGATCTTAGTAATACTTTATTTTGTCAAGTTTCAAGGAGCTAGCACAAACCATGTTTGATTTAGCGTTCCAAATACATCTATCTGTATAGGAGAAAACTGAGTGAAACATAAAAATTCCAACTCTTACTGAAAACGAACGCTTCAACCTAGAAGAATGAAAATTGGGCAGCCAAGTGGGCTTAGTGATCTGATCATTACCACCAAGTATCATCAGGATAGTGGGTTAAAATATTTGCCGAGATTTCAGAAAACTAGTCGTTTTTTGGAACCTTGGCAACCACATTCAAATGAAAGTGTCTTTCACCAGTCTCTGTTTAGGGCTACTTCAAGAGTTAACAAACCATAGAGACAAAATTTAGAACTACATTATTGTGTCAAGTTTTAAGGAGCCAGCACAAACCGTGTTTGATTTAGAGTTCCAAACACATCTATCTGAATAGGAGAAAACAGAGTGAAACCTAAATATTCAAACTGTTACTGAAAACGAACACTTCACCCTAGAAGAATGACAACTGGATCGCCAAGTGGGCTTCGTGAACTGATCAACACCACCAAGTATCAACAAGATTGGGTGAACAAATATTTGCTGAGATTTCAGAAAATAGTACTTTTTTGGAAGCTTGGCAACCCCTTTCAAGTGAAAGTGTCTATCGCCAGTCTCTGCTTAGGGCTACTTCAACAAGAACAAACCATAAGGACAGAACTAAGAACTAGATTATTGTGTCAAGTTTCAAAGAGCTACCACAAATTATTTTTGATTTAGAGTTCCAAACACATCTATCTGTATAGGAGAAAACAGAGTGAAACCTAAAAATTCAAATTGTTACTGGCAACAAACACTTCAACCTGGAAGAATGACAATTGGGCAGTCAAGTGGGTTTCGTGAACTGATCATTTCCACCAAGTATCATCAAGATTGGGTGAAAAAATATTTGCTGAGATTTGAGAAAACTAGTAGATTTTGGAAGCTTGCCTACCCTTTCAAATGAAAGTGTCTTTCGCCAGTCACTGCTTAGGGCTACATTAAGAGGAAACAAACCAGAAAGACAGAACTAAGAACTACATTATTTTGTCAAGTTTCAAAGAGCTACCAAACCGTGTTTGATTTAGAGTTCTGAACACATCTAACTATATAGGTGAAAACAGAGTGAATCCTAAAAATTCAAACTCTTACTGAAAACGAACGATTCAACCTAGAAGAATGAAAATTGGGCAGCCAAGTAGGCTTAGTGAACTAATCATTACCACCAAGTATCATGAAGATTGTGTCATAAAATATTTGCTGAGATTTCAGAAAACTAGTAGTTTTTTGGAAGCTTGGCAACCACTTTGAAATGAAAGTGTCTTTCGCCAGTCTCTGTTTAGGGCTACGTCAGGAGAGAACAAACCATAGAGATAGAATTTAGTACTACTTTATTGTGTCAAGTTTTAAGGAGCCAGCACAAACCGTGTTTGATTTAGAGTTCCAAACATATCTATCTGAATAGGAGAAAACAGAGTGAAACCTAAATATTCAAACTGTTACTGGAAACGACACTTCAACCTAGAAGAATGACAATTGGACAGCCAAGTGGGCTTTGTGAACTGATCATTACCACGAACTATCATCAAGATTGGGTGAAAAAATATTTGCCGAGATTTCAGAAAACCAGTAGTTTTTTGGGAGCTTGGCACACCTTTCCGATGAAAGTCAATTACGCAGTCTCTGCTTGTGGCTATTTCAAGAGGAAACAAACCATAGAGACAGAACTTAGAGCTACTTTATTTTGTGAAGTTTCAAAGAGCTAGCAAAAACTGTGTTTGATTTAGAGTTCCAAACACATCTATCTATATGGGAGAAAACAGAGTGAAACGTAAAAACTCAAACTGCTACTGGTAACAAACGCTTCATCCTAGAAGAGTCAACATTGGGCAGCTAAGTGGACTTAGTGAACTGATCATTAGCACAGAGAATCATCAAGATTGGATGAAAAAATATTTGCCGACTATTCTGAAAACCAGTAGTTTTTTGGAAGCTTGGCGCACCTTACCAATGAAAGTGTCTTACGCAGTCACTGCTAGTGGCAACTTCAAGAGGAAACAAACCATAGAGACAGAACTTAGAACTACTTTATTTTGTGAAGTTTCAAAAAGCTAGCACAAACCGTGTTTGATTTAGAGTTCCAAACACATCTATCTAGATAGGAGAAAACAGAATGAAACTTAAAATTCAAAGTGTTACTGGAAACGAACGCTTCAAGCAAAGAGAATGAAAATTGGGCAGCTAAGTGGACGTATTGAACTGATCACTACCACAGAGAATCATCAAGATTGGTGAAAAAAAATTGCTGAGATTTCAGAAATCCAGTAGTTTTTTGGAAGCTTGGTCCACCTTTGAAATGAAAGTGTCTTTCGGCAGTCTCTGCTTGGGGTATTTCAAGAGGAAACAACCCACAAAGACAGAACTTAGAACTACTTTATTTTGCCAAGTTTCAAGGTGCTAGGACAAACCATGTTTGATTTAGACTTCCAAACACATCTATCTATACAGGAGGAAATAGAGTGAAACCTAAAAATTCTAAGTGTTACTGGAAACGAACGCTTCAAGCAAGAAGAGTGAAAACTGGGCAGCTAAGTTCACTTAGTGAACTGATCATTACCACAGAGAATCATCAAGATTGGGTGAAAAAAAAAGTTTCCGAGATTTAAGAAAACCAGTAGGTTTTTGGAAGCTTGGCAAACCTTTGAAATGAAACTGTCTTTCGGCAGTCTCAGCTTGGGGTAATTCAAGAGGAAACAAACCACAAAGATAGAACTTAGAACTACTTTATTTTGTGAAGTTTCAAAAAGCTAGCACAAACCGTGTTTGATTTAGAGTTCCAAACACATCTATCTATATGGGAGAAAACAGAGTGAAACCTAAATTTCAAACTGTGACTGGTAACAAATGCTTCATCCTAGAAGAGTGAATATTGGGCAGCAGTGTGGACTTACTGAACTGATCATTACAACAAAGAATCATCAAGATTGCATTAAAAAATATTTGCCGACTATTCAGAAAACCAGTAGTTTTTTGGAAGCTTGGCGCACCTTTCCAATGAAAGTGTCTTACGCAGTGTCTGCTTGTGGCAACTTCAAGAGGTAACAAACCATAGAGACAGAACTTAGAACTACTTTATTTTGTGAAGTTTCAAAAAGCTAGACAAACCGTGTTTGAATTACACTTCCAACCACATCTATCCACATAGGAGGAAATAGAGTGAAACAAAAAATTCTAAGTGTTACTTGAAACGAACGCTTCAAGCAAAAAGAATAAAAATTGGGCAGCTAAGTGGACTTATTGAACTGATCATTACCGCAGAGAATCATCAAGATTGGGTGAAAAAAAATTTGCCGACTATTCAGAAAAACAGTATATTTTTTGAAGCTTGGCTCACCTTTCCAATGAAAGTGTCTTACACAGTCTCTGCTTGTGGCTAATTCAAGAGGAAACAAACCATAGAGACAGAACTTAGAACTACTTTATTTTGTGAAGTTTCAAAAAGCTAGCACAAACTGTGTTTCATTTAGAGTTCCAAACACATCTATCTGTATGGGAGAAAACAGAGTGAAACGTAGAAACTCAAACTGCTACTGGTAACAAACGCTTCATCCTAGAAGAGTCAATATTGGGCAGCTAAGTGGACTTAGTGAACTGATCATTACCACATAGAATCATCTAGATTGGGTGAAAAAATATTTGCCGAGGTTTCAGAAAACTTGTAGTTTTTTGGAAGATTGGCACACCTTTCCAATGAAAGTGTCTTTCGGCAGTCTCTGCTTGGGGTAATACAAGAGGAAACAAACCAGAAAGACAGAACTTAGAACTACTTTATTTTCTCAAGTTTCAAGGAGCTAGCATAAACCGTGTTTGATTTAGAGTTTCAAACACATCTATCTATATAAGAGGAAATAGAGTGAAACCTAAATATTCTAAGTGTTTCTGGTAACAAAGGCTTCATCCTAGAAGAGTGAAAATTGGGCAGCTACGTGCACTTTGTGAACTGATCATTACCACAGAGAATTATCAAGATTGGGTGAAAAAATATTTGCCAAGATTTCAGAAAACCAGTAGTTTTTTGGAAGCTTGGCACACCTTTGAAATGAAAGTGTCTTTCGGCAGTCTCTCTTGGGGTACTTCAAGAGGAAACAAACCGTAGAGATAGAACTTAGAACTACTTTATTTTGTCAAGATTCAAAAAGCTAGCACAAACCCTTTTTGATTCAGAGTTCCAAACACATTGATCTATATGGGAGTAAACAGAGTGAAACGTAAAAACTCAAACTGTTACTGGTAACGAACGCTTCATCCTAGAAGAGTGAATATTGGGCAGCTAAGTGGACTTGGTGAACTGATCATTAGCACAGAGAATCATCAAGATCGGATGAAAAAATATTTGCCGACTATTCAGAAAACCAGCAGTTTTTGGAAGCTTGGCACACCTTTCCAATGAAAGTGTCTTACGCAGTCTCTGCTTGTGGCTACTTCAAGAGGTAACAAACCATAGAGACAGAACTTAGAACTACTTTATTTTGTGAAGTTTCAAAAAGCTAGACAAACCGTGTTTGAATTACACTTCCAACCACATCTATCCACATAGGAGGAAATAGAGTGAAACAAAAAATTCTAAGTGTTACTTGAAACGAACGCTTCAAGCAAAAAGAATAAAAATTGGGCAGCTAAGTGGACTTATTGAACTGATCATTACCGCAGAGAATCATCAAGATTGGGTGAAAAAAAATTTGCCGACTATTCAGAAAAACAGTATATTTTTTGAAGCTTGGCTCACCTTTCCAATGAAAGTGTCTTACACAGTCTCTGCTTGTGGCTAATTCAAGAGGAAACAAACCATAGAGACAGAACTTAGAACTACTTTATTTTGTGAAGTTTCAAAAAGCTAGCACAAACTGTGTTTCATTTAGAGTTCCAAACACATCTATCTGTATGGGAGAAAACAGAGTGAAACGTAGAAACTCAAACTGCTACTGGTAACAAACGCTTCATCCTAGAAGAGTCAATATTGGGCAGCTAAGTGGACTTAGTGAACTGACCATTACCACATAGAATCATCTAGATTGGGTGAAAAAATATTTGCCGAGGTTTCAGAAAACTTGTAGTTTTTTGGAAGATTGGCACACCTTTCCAATGAAAGTGTCTTTCGGCAGTCTCTGCTTGGGGTAATACAAGAGGAAACAAACCAGAAAGACAGAACTTAGAACTACTTTATTTTCTCAAGTTTCAAGGAGCTAGCATAAACCGTGTTTGATTTAGAGTTTCAAACACATCTATCTATATAAGAGGAAATAGAGTGAAACCTAAATATTCTAAGTGTTTCTGGTAACAAAGGCTTCATCCTAGAAGAGTGAAAATTGGGCAGCTACGTGCACTTTGTGAACTGATCATTACCACAGAGAATTATCAAGATTGGGTGAAAAAATATTTGCCAAGATTTCAGAAAACCAGTAGTTTTTTGGAAGCTTGGCACACCTTTGAAATGAAAGTGTCTTTCGGCAGTCTCTCTTGGGGTACTTCAAGAGGAAACAAACCGTAGAGATAGAACTTAGAACTACTTTATTTTGTCAAGATTCAAAAAGCTAGCACAAACCCTTTTTGATTCAGAGTTCCAAACACATTGATCTATATGGGAGTAAACAGAGTGAAACGTAAAAACTCAAACTGTTACTGGTAACGAACGCTTCATCCTAGAAGAGTGAATATTGGGCAGCTAAGTGGACTTGGTGAACTGATCATTAGCACAGAGAATCATCAAGATTGGATGAAAAAATATTTGCCGACTATTCAGAAAACCAGTAGTTTTTTGAAAGCTAGGCACACCATTCCAATGAAAGTGTCTTACGCAGACTCTGCTTGTGGCTACTTCAAGAGGAAACAAACCATAGAGACAGACTTAGAATTAGTTTATTTTGTGAAGTTTCAAAAAGCTAGCACAAACCGTGTTTGTTTTAGAGTTCCAAACACATCTATCTATATGGGAGAAAACAGAGTGAAACGCAAAAACTCAAACTGCTACTGGTAACGAACGCTTCATCCTAGAAGAGTGAATATTGGGCAGCTAAGTGGACTTAGTGAACTGATCATTACCACAGAGAATCACCTAGATTGGATGAAAAAATATTTGCCGTGATTTCAGAAAACCAGTAGTTTTTTGGAACCTTGGCACACCTTTGAAATGAAAGTGTCTTTTGGCAGTCTCTGTTGGGGTACTTCAAGAGGAAACAAACCATAGAGATAGAACTTAGAACTACTTTATTTTGTCAAGTTTCAAAGAGCTAGCACAAACCGTGTTTGATTTAGAGTTCCAAACACATCTACCTATATGAGAGAAAACAGAGTGAAAAGTAAAAACTCAAACTGTTACTGGTAACGAACGCTTCATCATAGAAGAGTGAATATTGGGCAGCGAAGTGGACTTAGTGAACTGATCATTACCGCAGAGAATCATCAAGATTGGATGAAAAAATTTTTGCCGACTATTCAGAAAACTAGTAGTTTTTTGGAAGCTTGGCACACCTTTCTAATGAAAAGGTCTTACGCAGTCTCTGCTTGTGGATACTTGAAGAGGAAACAAACCATAGAAACAGAACTTAGAATTACTTTATTTTGTGAAGTTTCAAAAAGCTAGCACAAACCGTGTTTGATTTAGAGTTCCTAACATATCTATCTATATAGGAGGAAACAGAGTGAAACCTAAAAATTCAAAGTTTTACTGGAAAGGAACGCTTCAAGCAAGAAGAATGAAAATTGGGTAGCTAAGTGGACTTATTGAACTGATCATTACCACAAAGAATCATCAAGATTGGTTGAAAAAAAAGTTGCCGAGATATCAAAAAACCAGTGGTTTTTTGGAAGATTTGCACACCTTTGAATAGAAAGTGTCTTTTGGCAGTCTCTGTAGTGGTACTTCAATAGGAAACAAACCATAGAGCTGGAACTTAGAACTACTTTATTTTGTCAAGTTTCAAGGAACTAGCACAAACCATGTTTGATTTAGAGTTTCAAACACATCTATCTATATAGGAGGAAATAGAGTGAAACCTAAAAATTTGAAGTGTTACTTGAAACGAACGCTTCAAGCAAGAAGAGTGAAAATTGAGCAGCTAAGTGGACTTAGTGAACTGATCATTACCACAGAGCAACATCAAGTTTGGGTGAAAAAAAAGTTGCCGAGATTTCAGAAAACCAGTAGTTTTTTGGAAGCTTGGCACACCTTTGAAATGAAAGTGTCATTCGGCAGTCTCTGCTTGGGGTAATTCAAGAGGAAACAAACCACAAAGACCGAACTTAGAACTACTTTATTTTGTCAAGTTTCAAGGAGCTAGCACAAACCGTGTTTGATTTAGACTTCCAAACACATCTATCTATATAGGAGGAAATAGAGTGAAACCTAAAAATTCTAAGTGTTACTGGAAACGAACGGTTCAAGCAAAAAGCGTAAAAATTGGGCATCTAAGTGCACTTAGTGAACTGATAATTACCACAGAGAATCATCAAGATTGGGTGAAAAAAAAGCTGCCAAGATTTCAGAAAACCAGTAGTTTATTGGAAGCTTGGCACACCTTTGAAATGAAAGTGTCTTTTGGCAGTCTCTGCTTGGGGTAATTCAAGAGGAAACAAACCACAAAGACAGAACTTAGAACTACTTTATTTTGTCAAGTTTCAAGGAGCTAGCACAAACCGTGTTTGATTTAGTGTTCCAAACACATCTATGTATATGGGAGAAAACAGAGTGAAACCTAAAAATTCAAACTGTTACTGGTCACGAACACTTCATCTTAGAAGAGTGAATATTGGGCAGCAGAGTGGACATAGTGAACTGATCTTACAACAGAGAATCATCAAGATTGGATGAAAAAAAATTTGCCGAGTATTCAGAAAACCAGTAGTTTTTTGAAAGCTTGGCATATTTTTGAAATGAAAGTGTCTTGAGCAGTCTCTGCTTGTGGCTACTTCAAGAGGAAATGAACCATAGAGACAGAACGTAGAACTATTTTATTTTGTGAAGTTTCAAAAAGCTAGCATAAACCGTGTTTGATTTAGAGTTTCAAACACATCTATCTATATAGGAGGAAATAGAGTGAAACCTAAAAATTTGAAGTGTTACTTGAAACGAACGCTTCAAGCAAGAAGAGTGAAAATTGAGCAGCTAAGTGGACTTAGTGAACTGATCATTACCACAGAGCAACATCAAGTTTGGGTGAAAAAAAAGTTGCCGAGATTTCAGAAAACCAGTAGTTTTTTGGAAGCTTGGCACACCTTTGAAATGAAAGTGTCATTCGGCAGTCTCTGCTTGGGGTAATTCAAGAGGAAACAAACCACAAAGACCGAACTTAGAACTACTTTATTTTGTCAAGTTTCAAGGAGCTAGCACAAACCGTGTTTGATTTAGACTTCCAAACACATCTATCTATATAGGAGGAAATAGAGTGAAACCTAAAAATTCTAAGTGTTACTGGAAACGAACGGTTCAAGCAAAAAGCGTAAAAATTGGGCATCTAAGTGCACTTAGTGAACTGATAATTACCACAGAGAATCATCAAGATTGGGTGAAAAAAAAGCTGCCAAGATTTCAGAAAACCAGTAGTTTATTGGAAGCTTGGCACACCTTTGAAATGAAAGTGTCTTTTGGCAGTCTCTGCTTGGGGTAATTCAAGAGGAAACAAACCACAAAGACAGAACTTAGAACTACTTTATTTTGTCAAGTTTCAAGGAGCTAGCACAAACCGTGTTTGATTTAGTGTTCCAAACACATCTATGTATATGGGAGAAAACAGAGTGAAACCTAAAAATTCAAACTGTTACTGGTCACGAACACTTCATCTTAGAAGAGTGAATATTGGGCAGCAGAGTGGACATAGTGAACTGATCTTACAACAGAGAATCATCAAGATTGGATGAAAAAAAATTTGCCGAGTATTCAGAAAACCAGTAGTTTTTTGAAAGCTTGGCATATTTTTGAAATGAAAGTGTCTTGAGCAGTCTCTGCTTGTGGCTACTTCAAGAGGAAATGAACCATAGAGACAGAACGTAGAACTATTTTATTTTGTGAAGTTTCAAAAAGCTAGCATAAACCGTGTTTGATTTAGAGTTCCAAACACATCTATCTATATAGGAGAAAATAGAGTGAAACCTAAAAATTCAAAGTGTTACTGGAAACGAACGCTTCAAGCAAGGAGAATGAAAATTGGGCACCTAAGTGGATTTATTGAACTGATCATTACCACAGAGAATCATCAAGATTGGGTGAAAAAAAATTTGCCGAGATTTCAGAAAACTAGTAGTTTTTTTGAAGCTTGGCACACTTTGGAAACGAAAGTGTCTTTTGGCAGTCTCTGTTGGGGTACTTCAAGAGGAAACAAACCATAGAGATAGAACTTAGAACTACTTTATTTTGTCAAGTTTCAAAGAGCTAGCACAAACCGTGTTTGATTCAGAGTTCCAAACACATCTATCTATATGAGAGAAAACAGAGTGAAAAGTAAAAACTCAAACTGTTACTGGTAACGAACGCTTCATCCTAGAAGAGTGAATATTGGGCAGCTAAGTGGACTTAGTGAACTGATCATGACCACAGAGAATCATCAAGATTGGATGAAAAAATATTTGCCGACTCTTCAGAAAACCAGTAGTTTTTGGAAGCTTGGCGCGCCTTTCCAAAGAAAAAGTGTCTTAAGCAGTCTCTGCTTGTGGCTACTTCAAGAGGAAACAAACCATAGAGACAGAACTTAGAACTACTTTATTTTGTGACGTTTCAAAAAGCTAGCACAAACCGTGTTTGATTTAGACTTCCAAACACATCTATCCATATGGGGAAATCGAGTGAAACCTAAAAATTCTAAGTGTTACTGAAAACGAACGCTTCAAGCAAGAAGAGTGAAAATTGGGCAGCTTAGTGGACTTAGTGAACTGATCATTACCACAGAGAAACATCTAGATTGGGTGAAAAAATATTTGCCGAGATTTCATTAAACCAGTAGTTTTTTGGAAGATTGGCACACCTTTGAAATGAAACTGTCTATCGGCAGTCTCTGTTGGGGTACTCCAAGATCAAAGAAACCGTAGAGATAGAACTTAGAACTACTTTATTTTTTCAAGTTTCAAGTAGCTAGCACAAACCGTGTTTGATTTAGAGTTCCAAACACATCTATCTATATGGGAGAAAACAGAGTGAAACGTAAACCTCAAACTGTTACTGGTAACGAACGCTTCAAGCAAGAAGAGTGAATATTGGGCAGCTAAGTGGACTTAGTGAACTGATCATTACAAGAAGAAACATCAAGATCGGATAAAAAAATATTTGCCGACTATTCAGAAAACCAGTAGTTTTTTGGAAGCTTGGCACACCTTTCCAATGAAAGTGTCTTACGCAGTCTCTGGTTGTGGCTACATCAAGAGGAAACAAACCATAGAGACAGAACTTAGAACTACTTTATTTTTTGAAGTTTCAAGGAGCTAGCACAAACCGTGTTTGATTTAGAGTTCCAAAAACATCTGTCTATATAGGAGAAAACAGAGTGAAACCTAAAAATTCAAAGTGTTACTGGAAACGAAAGCTTCAAGCAAGGAGAATAAAAATTGGGCAGCTAAGTGGACTTATTGAACTGATCATTACCACAGAGCGTCATCTAGATTGGGTGAAAAAATATTTGCCGAGATTTCAGAAAACCAGTAGTTTTTTGGAAGCTTGGCACACCTTTGAAATGAAAGTGTCTTTTGGCAGTCTCTCGGGGTACTTCAAGAAAAAAGAAAACATAGAGATAGAACTTAGAACTACTTTATTTTGTCAAGTTTCAAGGAGCTAGCACAAACCGTGTTTGCTTTAGAGTTCCAAACACATCTACCTATATAAGAGAAAACAGAGTGAAACATAAAAACTCAAACTGTTACTGGTAACGAACGCTTCATCCTAGAAGAGTGAATATTGGGCAGCTAATTGGACTTAGTGAACTGATCATTACCACAAGAATCATCAAGATCGAATGAAAAAATATTTGCCGACTATTTCAAAAACCAGTAGTTTTTTGGAAGCTTGGCACACCTTTCCAATGAAAGTGTCTTACGCAGTCTCTGATAGTGGCTACTTCAAGAAGAAACAAACCATAGAGACAAAACATAGAACTACTTTATTTTGTGAAGTTTCAAAAAGCTAGCACAAACCGTGTTTCATTTAGAGTTCCAAACACATCTATCTGTATGGGAGAAAATGGAGTGAAACCTAAAAATTCAAACTGTTCCTGGTAAAGAACGCTTCATTTTAGAAGAGTGAATATTGGGCAGCTAAGTGGACTTAGTGAACTGACCATTATCACAAGAATCATCAATATGGGATGAAAATATATTTGCCGACTATTCAGAAAACCAGTAGTTTTTTGGAAGCTTTGCGCACCTTTCCAAAGAAAAAGTGTCTTACGCCGTCTCTGCTTGTGGGTACTTCAAGAGGAAACAAACCATAGAGACAGAACTTAGAACTACTTTATTCTGTGAAGTTTCAAGGAGCTAGCAAAAACCGTGTTTGATTTAGACTTCCAAACATATCTATCTATATGGGGAAATCCAGTGAAACCTAAAAATTCTAAGTGTTACTGGAAACGAACGCTTCAAGCAAGAAGAGTGAAAATTGGGCAGCTAAGTGGACTTAGTGAACTGATCATTACCACAGAGAATCATCAAGGTTGGGTGAAAAAAAAGTTGCCGAGATTTCAGAAAACCAGTAGTTTTTGGAAGCTTGGCACACCTTTGAAATGAAAGTGTCTTTCGGCAGTCTCTGCTTTGGGTACTTCAAGAGGAAACAAAGCACAAAGATAGAACTTAGAACTACCTTATTTGGTTAAGTATCAAGGAGCTAGCATAAACCGTGTTTGATTCAGAGTTCCAAACACATCTATCTATATGGGAGAAAACAGAGTGAAACATAAAAATTCTAAGTGTTACTGGAAACGAAAGCTTCAAGCAAGAAGAGTGAAAATTGGGCAGCTAAGTGTACTTAGTAACTGATCATTACCACAGAGAATCATCTAGATTGGGTGAAAAAATATTTGTCGAGATATCAAAAACCAGCAGTTTTTTGGAAGCTTGGCACACCTTTGAAATGAAAGTGTCCTTCGGCAGTCTCTGTTGGGGTACTTCAACAAAAAAGAAACCGTAGAGATAGAGGTTAGAACTACTTTATTTTCTCAAATTTCAAGGAGCTAGCACAATCCGTGTTTGATTTAGACTTCCAAACACATCTAGCTATATCGGGGGAAATAGAGTGAAACCTAAA
Organism: Callospermophilus lateralis; assembly: GCF_048772815.1. Taxonomy (NCBI): domain Eukaryota; kingdom Metazoa; phylum Chordata; class Mammalia; order Rodentia; family Sciuridae; genus Callospermophilus; species Callospermophilus lateralis. The sequence goes on from NW_027513563.1 coordinate 1,602,408, forward strand.
ATTTCTAAGTGTTACTGGAAACGAAAGCTTCAAGCAAGAAGAGTGAAAATTGGGCAGCTAAGTGGACTTAGTGAACTGATCATTACCACAGAGAATCATCTAGATTGGGTGAAAAAATATTTGCCGAGATTTCAGAAAACCAGTAGTTTTTTGGAAGCTTGGCACACTTTTGAATTGAAAGTGTCTTTCGGCAGTCTCTGTTGGGGTACTTTAAGATAAAAGAAACCGTAGAGATAGAACTTAGAACTACTTTATTTTCTCAAGTTTGAAGGAGCTAGCACAAACCGTGTTTGATTTGGAGTTCCAAACACATCTATCTATATGGGAGAAAACAGAGTGAAACGTAAAATCTCAAACTGTTACTGGTAATGAACGCTTCAAGCAAGAAGAGTGAAATTTGGGCAGCTAAGTGGACTTAGTGAACTGATCATTACCACAGAGAATCATCAAGATCGGATGAAAAAATATTTGACGACTATTCAGAAAACCAGTAGTTTTTTGGAAGCTTGGCAAACCTTTCCAATGAAAGTGTCTAACGCAGTCTCTATTTGTGGCTACTTCAAGAGGAAACAAACCATAGAGACAGAACTTAGAACTACTTTATTTTGTCAAGTTTCAAAAAGCTAGCACAAACCTTGTTTGATTTTGAGTTCCAAACACATTTATCTATATAGGAGAAAACAGAGTGAAACCTAAAAATTCAAAGTGTTACTGGAAACGAAAGTTTCAAGCAAGGAGAATGAAAATTGGGTAGCTAAGTGGACTTATTGAACTGATCATTACCACAGAGAATCATCAAGATTGGGTGAAAAAAAATTTGCCGAGATTTCAGAAAACCTGTAGTTTTTTGGAGTTTGGCACACTTTTGAAATGAACGTGTCTTTTGGCAGTCTGTGCTTGGCATAATTAAAGAGGAAACAAACCACAGAAACAGAACTTAGAACTACTATATTTTGTCAAGTTTCAAAACTAGCACAAACCGTGTTTGATTTAGACTTAAAAACACATCTATCTATATAGGAGAAAATAGAGTGAAACCTAAAAATTCTAAGTGATACTGGAAACGAACGCTTCAAGCAAGAAGAGTGGAAATTGGGCAGCTAAGTGGACTTATTGAATTGATCATTACCCCAGAGAATCATCTAGATTGGGTGAAAAAATATTTGCCGAGATGTCAGAAACCCAGTAGTTTTTTGGAAGCTTGGCACAGATTTGAAATGAAAGTGTCTTTTGGCAGTCTCTCGGGGTACTTCAAGAAAAAAGAAACCATAGAGATAGAACTTAGAACTACTTTATTTTGTCAAGTTTCAAGGAGCTAGCACAAACCGTGTATGCTTTAGAGTTCCAAACATATGTACCTATATAAGAGAAAACAGAGTGAAACGTAAAAACTCAAACTGTTACTGGTAAAGAATGCTTCATCATAGAAGAGTGAATATTGGGCAGCTAATTGGACTTAGTGAACTGATCATTACCACAAGAATCATCAAGATCGGATGAAAAAATATTTGCCGACTATTTCGAAAACCAGTAGTTTTTTTGGAAGCTTGGCACACCTTGCCAAAGAAAGTGTCTTACTCAGTCTCTGCTACTGGCTACTTCAAGAGGAAACAAACCATAGAGACAGAACTTAGAACTACTTTATTTTGTGATGTTTCAAAAAGCTAGCACAAACCGTGTTTGATTTAGAGTTCCAAACACATCTATCTATATAGGAGAAAAGAGTGTGAAACCTAAAAATTCAAAGTGTTACTGGAAACGAACGCTTCAAGCAAGGAGAATGAAAATTGGGCAGCTAACTGGACTTATTGAACTGATCATTACCACAGAGCATCAACAAGATTGGGTGAAAAAAAATTTGCCGAGATTTCAGAAAGCCAGTAGTTTTTTGGAAGCTTGGCACACCTTGAAATGAAAGTGTCTTACGCAGTCTCTGCTTTGGGTAATTCAAGAGGAAACAAACCACAAAGACAGAACTTAGAACTACTTTATTTTGTGAAGTTTCAAAAAGCTAGCACAAACCGTGTTTGATTTAGACTTCCAAACACATCTATCTATATAGGAGAAAACGGAGTGAAACCTTAAAATTCTAAGTGTTACTGGAAAAGAACGCTTCAAGCAAGAAGAGTGAAAATTGGGCAGCTAAGTGGACTTAGTAACTGATCATTACCACAGAGAATCATCTAGATTGTGTGAAAAGATATTTGCCGAGATTTCAGAAAACCAGTAGTTTTTTGGAAGCTTGGCACAACTTTGAAATGAAAGTGTCTTTCTGCAGTCTTTGCTTGGGGTAATTCAAGAGGAAACAAACCACAAAGACAGAACTTAGAACTACTTTATTTTGTCAAGTTTCAAGGAGCTAGCACAAACCGTGTTTGATTTAGACTTCCAAACACATGTATCCATATGGGAGAAAACGGAGTGAAACCTAAGAATTCAAACTCTTACTGGTAGAGAACGCTTCATTTTAGAAGAGTGAATATTGGGCAGCTAAGTGGACTTAGTGAACTGATCATGACCACAAGAATCATCAAGATCGAATGAAAAAATATTTGCCGACTATTCAGAAAACCAGCAGTTTTTGGAAGCTTGGCACACCTTTCCAATGAAAGTGTCTTACGCAGTCTCTGCTTGTGGCTACTTCAAGAGGAAACAAACCAAAGAGACAGAACTTATAACTACTTTATTTTGTGAAGTTTCAAAAAGCTAGCACAAACCGTGTTTGATTTAGAGTTCCAAACACACCTATCTATATAGGAGAAAACAGAGTGAAACCTAAAAAGTCAAAGTGTTACTGGAAACTGACGCTTCAAGGAGGAAGAATGAAAATTGGGCAGCAAAGTGGACTTATTGAACTGATCATTACCACAGAGAATCATCAAGATTGGGTGAAAAAAAATTTGTCGAGATTTCAGAATACCAGTAGTTTTTTGGAAGCTTGGCACACCTTTGAAATGAAAGTGTCTTTCGACAGTCTGTGCTTGGGGTAACTCAAGAGGAAACAAACCACAAAGACAGAACTTAGAACTACTTTATTTTGTCAAGTTTCAAGGAGCTAGCACAAACCGTGTTTGATTTAAACTTCCAAACACACCTTTCTAAATAGGAGGAAATAGAGTGAAACCTAAAAATTTTGAGTGTTACTGGAAACGAATGCTTCAAGCCAAAAGAGTGAAAATTGGGCAGCTAAGTGGACTTAGTGAACTGATCATTACCCCAGAGAATCATCTAGATTGGGTGAAAAAATATTTGCCGAGATTTCAGAAAACCAGTAGTTTTTTGGAAGCTTGGCACACCTTTGAAATGAAAGTGTCTTTTGTCAGTCTCTGTTGGGTTACTTCAAGAGGAAACAAACCATAGTGATAGAACTTATAACTACTTTATTTTGGCAAGTTTCAAGGAGCTAGCACAAACCGTGTTTCATTCAGAGTTCCAAACACATCTATCTATATGGGAGAAAACAGAGTGAAACGTAAAAACTCAAACTGTTACTGGTAACGAACGCTTCATTTTAGAAGAGTGAATATTGGGCAGCTAAGTGGACTTAGTGAACTCATCATTACCACAGAGAATCATCAAGATTGGATGAAAAAATATTTGCCGACTATTCAGAAAACCAGTAGTTTTTTGGAAGCTTGGCACACCTTTCCAATGAAAGTGTCTTACGCAGTCTCTGCTTGTGGCTACTTCAGGAGGAAACAAACCATAGAGACAGAACTTATAACTACTTTATTTTGTGAAGTTTCAAGAAGCTAGCACAAACCGTGTTTGATTTAGAGTTCCAAACACATCTATCTATATAGGAGAAAACAGAGTGAAACATAAAAATTCAAAGTGTCACTGAAAACGAACGCTTCAAGCAAGAAGAATGAAAATTGGGCAGCTAAGTGGACTAATTGAACTGATCATTACCACAGAGAATCATGAAGATTGGGTAAAAAAAAAAATTGCCGAGAATTCAAAAACCAGTAGATTTTGGAAGCTTGGCACACCTTTGAAATGAAAGTGTCTGTCGGCAGTCTCTCTTGGGGTACTTCAAGAAAAAAGAATCCGTAGAGATAGAACTTAGAACTACTTTATTTTGTCAAGTTTCAAAAAGCTAGCACAAACCGTGTTTGATTTAGAGTTCCAAACACATCCATCTATATAAGAGAAAACAGAGTGAAACGTAAAAACTCAAACTGTTTATGGTAACGAATGCTTCATCCTATTAGAGTGTATACTGGGCAGCTAAGTGGACTTAGTGAACTGATCATTACCACAAGAATTATCAAGATCGGATGAAAAAATATATGCCGACTATTTCGAAAACCAGTAGATTTTTGGAAGCTTGCCACACCTTTCCAATGAAAGTGTCTTATGCAGTCTCTGCTAGTGGCTACTTCAAGAGGAAACAAACCATAGAGACAGAACTTAGAACTACTTTATTTTGTGAAGTTTCAAAAAGCTAGCACAAACCGTGTTTGATTTAGAGTTTCAAACACATCTATCTATATAGGAGAAAACAGAGTGAAACCTAAAAATTCAAAGTGTCACTGGAAACGAACGCTTCAAGCAAGAAGAATGAAAATTGGGCAGCAAAGTGGACTTATTGAACTGATCATTACCACAGAGAATCATGAAGATTGGGTGAAAAAACATTTGCCGAGATTTCAGAAAACAAGTAGTTATTTGGAAGCTTGGCACACCTTTGAAATGAAAGTGTCTTTCGGCAGTCTCTCTTGGAGCACTTCAAGAGGAAACAAACCATAGAAATAGAACTTAGAACTACTTTATTTTGTCAAGATTCAAAGAGCTAGCACAAACCGTGTTTGATTCAGAGTTCTGTTACTGGTAACGAACGCTTTATCTTAGAAGAGTGAATATTGGGCAGCTAATTGGACATAGCGAACTGATCATTACCACAAGAATCATAAAGATTGGATGAAAAAATATTTGCCCACTATTCAAAAAACCAGTAGTTCTTTGGAAGCGTGGCACACCTTTGAAATGAAAGTGTCTTTCGGCAGTCTCTGCTTTGGGAATTCAAGAGGAAACAAACCACAAAGACAGAACTTAGAACTACTTTATTTTGTCAAGATTCAAGAAGCTAGCACAAACCGTGTTTGATTTAGACTTCCAAACACATCTATCTATATATGAGGAAATAGAGTGAAACCTAAAAATTCTAAGTGTTACTGGAAACGAACGCTTTAAGCAAGAAGAGTGAAAACTGGGCAGCTAAGTGGACTTAGAGCACTGATAATTACCACAGAGAATCATCTAGATTGGGTGAAAAAATATTTGCCGAGATTTCAGAAAACCAGTAGTTTTTTGGAAGCTTGGCACATCTTTGAAATGAAAGTGTCTTTCGGCAGTCTCTGTTGGGGTAATTCAAGAAAAAAAAAAAACCCTAGAGATAGAACTTAGAACTACTTTATTTTTTCAAGTTTCAAGGAGCTAGCACAAACCGTGTTTGATTCAGAGTTCCAAACACATCTATCTATATGGGAGAAAACAGAGTGAAACTTAAAAATTCAAAGTGTTACTGGAAACAAACGCTTCAAGCAAGGAGAATGAAAATTGGGCAGCTAAGTGGACTTATTGAACTCATCATTACCACAGAGAATCATGAAGATTGGGTAAAAAAAAAAATTTGCCGAGATTTCAGAAAACCAATAGTTTTTTGGAAGCTTGGGACACATTTGAAATGAAAGTATCTTTTGGTAGTCTCTGCTTGGGGTAATTCAAGAGGAAACAAACCACAAAGACAGAACTTACAACTACTTTATTTTGTCAAGTTTCAAGGAGCTAGCAAAAACCGTGTTTGATTTAGACTTCCAAACACATCTATCTATATAGGAGGAAATAGAGTGAAAGATAAAAATTCTAAGTGTTACTGGAAACGAACGCTTCAAGCAAGAAGAGTAAAAATTGGGCAGCTAAGTGGACTTAGTAACTGATCATTACCACAGAGAATCATCTAGATTGTGTGAAAAAATATTTGCCGAGATTTCAGAAAACCAGTAGTTTTTTGGAAGCTTGGCACACCTTTGCAATGAAAGTGTCTTTCGGCAGTCTCTCTTCGGGTACTTCAAGAAAAAAGAAACCATAGAGATAGAACTTAGAACTACTTTATTTTTTCATGTTTCAAGGAGCTAGCACAAACCGTGTTGATTTAGAGTTCCAAACACACCTATCTATATAGGAGAAAACAGAGTGAAACTTAAAAATTCAAAGTGTTACTGGAAAAAAAAGCTTCAAGCAAGAAGAATGAAAATTGGTCAGCTAAGTGGACTTATTGACCTCATCATTAGCACAGAGAATCATGAAGATTGGTTAAAAAAAAAAATTTGCTGAGATTTCAGAAAACCAGTAGTTTTTTGGAAGCTTGGCACACCTTTGAAATGAAAGTGTCTTTCGGCAGTCTCTGCTTGGGGTAATTCAAGGGGAAACAAACCACAAAGACAGAACTTAGAACTACTTTATTTTGTCAAGTTTCAAGGAGCTAGCACAAACCGTGTTTGATTTAGACTTCCAAACACATCTATCTATATAGGAGGAAATAGAGTGAAACCTAAAAATTCTTCGTGTTACTGGAAACGAACGCTTTAAGCAAGAAGAGTGAAAATTGGGCAGCTAAGTGGACTTAGTGAATTTATCATTACCACAGAGAATCATCTAGATTGGGTGAAAAAATATTTGTCCAGATTTCATAATACCAGTATTTTCTGGAAGCTTGGCACTCCTTTGAAATGAAAGTGTCTTTCGGCAGTCTCTCTTGCGGTACTTCAAGAAAAAAGAAACCATAGAGATAGAACTTAGAAATACTTTATTTTGTCAAGTTTCAAGGAGCTAGCACAAACCGTGTTTGATTTAGAGTTCTGAACACATCTATCTATATGGGAGAAAACAGAGTGAAACGTAAAAACTCAAAATGTTACTTGTAAGGAACGCTTCATTCTAGAAGAGTGAATATTGAGCAGCTAAGTGGACTTAGTGAACTGATCATTACCACAAGAAACATCAAGATCGGATAAAAAAATATTTGCCGACTATTCAGAAAACCAGTAGTTTTTTGGAAGCTTGGCACACCTTTCCAATGAAAGTGTCTTACGCAGTCTGTGCTTGTGGCTACTTCAAGAGGAAACAAACCATAGAGACGGAACTTAGAACTACTTTATTTTGTGAAGTTTAAAGAAGCTAGAACAAACCGTGTTTGATTTAGAGTTCCAAACACACCTATCTATATAGGAGAAAACAGAGTGAAACCTAAAAAGTCAAAGTGTTACTGGAAACTGACGCTTCAACAAGGAAGAATGAAAATTGGGCAGCAAAGTGGACTTATTGAACTGATCATTACCACAGAGAATCATCAAGATTGGGTGAAAAAAAATTTGTCGAGATTTCAGAAAACCAGTAGTTTTTTGGAAGCTTGGCACACCTTTGAAATGAAAGTGTCTTTCGACAGTCTGTGCTTGGGGTAACTCAAGAGGAAACAAACCACAAAGACAGAACTTAGAACTACTTTATTTTGTCAAGTTTCAAGGAGCTAGCACAAACCGTGTTTGATTTAAACTTCCAAACACACCTTTCTAAATAGGAGGAAATAGAGTGAAACCTAAAAATTTTGAGTGTTACTGGAAACGAATGCTTCAAGCCAAAAGAGTGAAAATTGGGCAGCTAAGTGGACTTAGTGAACTGATCATTACCCCAGAGAATCATCTAGATTGGGTGAAAAAATATTTGCCGAGATTTCAGAAAACCAGTAGTTTTTTGGAAGCTTGGCACACCTTTGAAATGAAAGTGTCTTTTGTCAGTCTCTGTTGGGTTACTTCAAGAGGAAACAAACCATAGTGATAGAACTTATAACTACTTTATTTTGGCAAGTTTCAAGGAGCTAGCACAAACCGTGTTTCATTCAGAGTTCCAAACACATCTATCTATATGGGAGAAAACAGAGTGAAACGTAAAAACTCAAACTGTTACTGGTAACGAACGCTTCATTTTAGAAGAGTGAATATTGGGCAGCTAAGTGGACTTAGTGAACTCATCATTACCACAGAGTATCATCAAGATTGGATGAAAAAATATTTGCCGACTATTCAGAAAACCAGTAGTTTTTTGGAAGCTTGGCACACCTTTCCAATGAAAGTGTCTTACGCAGTCTCTGCTTGTGGCTACTTCAGGAGGAAACAAACCATAGAGACAGAACTTATAACTACTTTATTTTGTGAAGTTTCAAGAAGCTAGCACAAACCGTGTTTGATTTAGAGTTCCAAACACATCTATCTATATAGGAGAAAACAGAGTGAAACATAAAAATTCAAAGTGTCACTGAAAACGAACGCTTCAAGCAAGAAGAATGAAAATTGGGCAGCTAAGTGGACTAATTGAACTGATCATTACCACAGAGAATCATGAAGATTGGGTAAAAAAAAAAATTGCCGAGAATTCAAAAACCAGTAGATTTTGGAAGCTTGGCACACCTTTGAAATGAAAGTGTCTGTCGGCAGTCTCTCTTGGGGTACTTCAAGAAAAAAGAATCCGTAGAGATAGAACTTAGAACTACTTTATTTTGTCAAGTTTCAAAAAGCTAGCACAAACCGTGTTTGATTTAGAGTTCCAAACACATCCATCTATATAAGAGAAAACAGAGTGAAACGTAAAAACTCAAACTGTTTATGGTAACGAATGCTTCATCCTATTAGAGTGTATACTGGGCAGCTAAGTGGACTTAGTGAACTGATCATTACCACAAGAATTATCAAGATCGGATGAAAAAATATATGCCGACTATTTCGAAAACCAGTAGATTTTTGGAAGCTTGCCACACCTTTCCAATGAAAGTGTCTTATGCAGTCTCTGCTAGTGGCTACTTCAAGAGGAAACAAACCATAGAGACAGAACTTAGAACTACTTTATTTTGTGAAGTTTCAAAAAGCTAGCACAAACCGTGTTTGATTTAGAGTTTCAAACACATCTATCTATATAGGAGAAAACAGAGTGAAACCTAAAAATTCAAAGTGTCACTGGAAACGAACGCTTCAAGCAAGAAGAATGAAAATTGGGCAGCAAAGTGGACTTATTGAACTGATCATTACCACAGAGAATCATGAAGATTGGGTGAAAAAACATTTGCCGAGATTTCAGAAAACAAGTAGTTATTTGGAAGCTTGGCACACCTTTGAAATGAAAGTGTCTTTCGGCAGTCTCTCTTGGAGCACTTCAAGAGGAAACAAACCATAGAAATAGAACTTAGAACTACTTTATTTTGTCAAGATTCAAAGAGCTAGCACAAACCGTGTTTGATTCAGAGTTCTGTTACTGGTAACGAACGCTTTATCTTAGAAGAGTGAATATTGGGCAGCTAATTGGACATAGCGAACTGATCATTACCACAAGAATCATAAAGATTGGATGAAAAAATATTTGCCCACTATTCAAAAAACCAGTAGTTCTTTGGAAGCGTGGCACACCTTTGAAATGAAAGTGTCTTTCGGCAGTCTCTGCTTTGGGAATTCAAGAGGAAACAAACCACAAAGACAGAACTTAGAACTACTTTATTTTGTCAAGATTCAAGAAGCTAGCACAAACCGTGTTTGATTTAGACTTCCAAACACATCTATCTATATATGAGGAAATAGAGTGAAACCTAAAAATTCTAAGTGTTACTGGAAACGAACGCTTTAAGCAAGAAGAGTGAAAACTGGGCAGCTAAGTGGACTTAGAGCACTGATAATTACCACAGAGAATCATCTAGATTGGGTGAAAAAATATTTGCCGAGATTTCAGAAAACCAGTAGTTTTTTGGAAGCTTGGCACATCTTTGAAATGAAAGTGTCTTTCGGCAGTCTCTGTTGGGGTAATTCAAGAAAAAAAAAAAACCCTAGAGATAGAACTTAGAACTACTTTATTTTTTCAAGTTTCAAGGAGCTAGCACAAACCGTGTTTGATTCAGAGTTCCAAACACATCTATCTATATGGGAGAAAACAGAGTGAAACTTAAAAATTCAAAGTGTTACTGGAAACAAACGCTTCAAGCAAGGAGAATGAAAATTGGGCAGCTAAGTGGACTTATTGAACTCATCATTACCACAGAGAATCATGAAGATTGGGTAAAAAAAAAAATTTGCCGAGATTTCAGAAAACCAATAGTTTTTTGGAAGCTTGGGACACATTTGAAATGAAAGTATCTTTTGGTAGTCTCTGCTTGGGGTAATTCAAGAGGAAACAAACCACAAAGACAGAACTTACAACTACTTTATTTTGTCAAGTTTCAAGGAGCTAGCAAAAACCGTGTTTGATTTAGACTTCCAAACACATCTATCTATATAGGAGGAAATAGAGTGAAAGATAAAAATTCTAAGTGTTACTGGAAACGAACGCTTCAAGCAAGAAGAGTAAAAATTGGGCAGCTAAGTGGACTTAGTAACTGATCATTACCACAGAGAATCATCTAGATTGTGTGAAAAAATATTTGCCGAGATTTCAGAAAACCAGTAGTTTTTTGGAAGCTTGGCACACCTTTGCAATGAAAGTGTCTTTCGGCAGTCTCTCTTCGGGTACTTCAAGAAAAAAGAAACCATAGAGATAGAACTTAGAACTACTTTATTTTTTCATGTTTCAAGGAGCTAGCACAAACCGTGTTGATTTAGAGTTCCAAACACACCTATCTATATAGGAGAAAACAGAGTGAAACTTAAAAATTCAAAGTGTTACTGGAAACAAACGCTTCAAGCAAGGAGAATGAAAATTGGTCAGCTAAGTGGACTTATTGACCTCATCATTAGCACAGAGAATCATGAAGATTGGTTAAAAAAAAAAATTTGCTGAGATTTCAGAAAACCAGTAGTTTTTTGGAAGCTTGGCACACCTTTGAAATGAAAGTGTCTTTCGGCAGTCTCTGCTTGGGGTAATTCAAGGGGAAACAAACCACAAAGACAGAACTTAGAACTACTTTATTTTGTCAAGTTTCAAGGAGCTAGCACAAACCGTGTTTGATTTAGACTTCCAAACACATCTATCTATATAGGAGGAAATAGAGTGAAACCTAAAAATTCTTCGTGTTACTGGAAACGAACGCTTTAAGCAAGAAGAGTGAAAATTGGGCAGCTAAGTGGACTTAGTGAATTTATCATTACCACAGAGAATCATCTAGATTGGGTGAAAAAATATTTGTCCAGATTTCATAATACCAGTATTTTCTGGAAGCTTGGCACTCCTTTGAAATGAAAGTGTCTTTCGGCAGTCTCTCTTGCGGTACTTCAAGAAAAAAGAAACCATAGAGATAGAACTTAGAAATACCTTATTTTGTCAAGTTTCAAGGAGCTAGCACAAACCGTGTTTGATTTAGAGTTCTGAACACATCTATCTATATGGGAGAAAACAGAGTGAAACGTAAAAACTCAAAATGTTACTTGTAAGGAACGCTTCATTCTAGAAGAGTGAATATTGAGCAGCTAAGTGGACTTAGTGAACTGATCATTACCACAAGAAACATCAAGATCGGATAAAAAAATATTTGCCGACTATTCAGAAAACCAGTAGTTTTTTGGAAGCTTGGCACACCTTTCCAATGAAAGTGTCTTACGCAGTCTGTGCTTGTGGCTACTTCAAGAGGAAACAAACCATAGAGACGGAACTTAGAACTACTTTATTTTGTGAAGTTTAAAGAAGCTAGCACAAACCGTGTTTGATTTAGAGTTCCAAACACACCTATCTATATAGGAGAAAACAGAGTGAAACCTAAAAAGTCAAAGTGTTACTGGAAACTGACGCTTCAAGAAGGAAGAATGAAAATTGGGCAGCAAAGTGGACTTATTGAACTGATCATTACCACAGAGAATCATCAAGATTGGGTGAAAAAAAATTTGTCGAGATTTCAGAAAACCAGTAGTTTTTTGGAAGCTTGGCACACCTTTGAAATGAAAGTGTCTTTCGACAGTCTGTGCTTGGGGTAACTCAAGAGGAAACAAACCACAAAGACAGAACTTAGAACTACTTTATTTTGTCAAGTTTCAAGGAGCTAGCACAAACCGTGTTTGATTTAAACTTCCAAACACACCTTTCTAAATAGGAGGAAATAGAGTGAAACCTAAAAATTTTGAGTGTTACTGGAAACGAATGCTTCAAGCCAAAAGAGTGAAAATTGGGCAGCTAAGTGGACTTAGTGAACTGATCATTACCCCAGAGAATCATCTAGATTGGGTGAAAAAATATTTGCCGAGATTTCAGAAAACCAGTAGTTTTTTGGAAGCTTGGCACACCTTTGAAATGAAAGTGTCTTTTGTCAGTCTCTGTTGGGTTACTTCAAGAGGAAACAAACCATAGTGATAGAACTTATAACTACTTTATTTTGGCAAGTTTCAAGGAGCTAGCACAAACCGTGTTTCATTCAGAGTTCCAAACACATCTATCTATATGGGAGAAAACAGAGTGAAACGTAAAAACTCAAACTGTTACTGGTAACGAACGCTTCATTTTAGAAGAGTGAATATTGGGCAGCTAAGTGGACTTAGTGAACTCATCATTACCACAGAGTATCATCAAGATTGGATGAAAAAATATTTGCCGACTATTCAGAAAACCAGTAGTTTTTTGGAAGCTTGGCACACCTTTCCAATGAAAGTGTCTTACGCAGTCTCTGCTTGTGGCTACTTCAGGAGGAAACAAACCATAGAGACAGAACTTATAACTACTTTATTTTGTGAAGTTTCAAGAAGCTAGCACAAACCGTGTTTGATTTAGAGTTCCAAACACATCTATCTATATAGGAGAAAACAGAGTGAAACATAAAAATTCAAAGTGTCACTGAAAACGAACGCTTCAAGCAAGAAGAATGAAAATTGGGCAGCTAAGTGGACTAATTGAACTGATCATTACCACAGAGAATCATGAAGATTGGGTAAAAAAAAAAATTGCCGAGAATTCAAAAACCAGTAGATTTTGGAAGCTTGGCACACCTTTGAAATGAAAGTGTCTGTCGGCAGTCTCTCTTGGGGTACTTCAAGAAAAAAGAATCCGTAGAGATAGAACTTAGAACTACTTTATTTTGTCAAGTTTCAAAAAGCTAGCACAAACCGTGTTTGATTTAGAGTTCCAAACACATCCATCTATATAAGAGAAAACAGAGTGAAACGTAAAAACTCAAACTGTTTATGGTAACGAATGCTTCATCCTATTAGAGTGTATACTGGGCAGCTAAGTGGACTTAGTGAACTGATCATTACCACAAGAATTATCAAGATCGGATGAAAAAATATATGCCGACTATTTCGAAAACCAGTAGATTTTTGGAAGCTTGCCACACCTTTCCAATGAAAGTGTCTTATGCAGTCTCTGCTAGTGGCTACTTCAAGAGGAAACAAACCATAGAGACAGAACTTAGAACTACTTTATTTTGTGAAGTTTCAAAAAGCTAGCACAAACCGTGTTTGATTTAGAGTTTCAAACACATCTATCTATATAGGAGAAAACAGAGTGAAACCTAAAAATTCAAAGTGTCACTGGAAACGAACGCTTCAAGCAAGAAGAATGAAAATTGGGCAGCAAAGTGGACTTATTGAACTGATCATTACCACAGAGAATCATGAAGATTGGGTGAAAAAACATTTGCCGAGATTTCAGAAAACAAGTAGTTATTTGGAAGCTTGGCACACCTTTGAAATGAAAGTGTCTTTCGGCAGTCTCTCTTGGAGCACTTCAAGAGGAAACAAACCATAGAAATAGAACTTAGAACTACTTTATTTTGTCAAGATTCAAAGAGCTAGCACAAACCGTGTTTGATTCAGAGTTCTGTTACTGGTAACGAACGCTTTATCTTAGAAGAGTGAATATTGGGCAGCTAATTGGACATAGCGAACTGATCATTACCACAAGAATCATAAAGATTGGATGAAAAAATATTTGCCCACTATTCAAAAAACCAGTAGTTCTTTGGAAGCGTGGCACACCTTTGAAATGAAAGTGTCTTTCGGCAGTCTCTGCTTTGGGAATTCAAGAGGAAACAAACCACAAAGACAGAACTTAGAACTACTTTATTTTGTCAAGATTCAAGAAGCTAGCACAAACCGTGTTTGATTTAGACTTCCAAACACATCTATCTATATATGAGGAAATAGAGTGAAACCTAAAAATTCTAAGTGTTACTGGAAACGAACGCTTTAAGCAAGAAGAGTGAAAACTGGGCAGCTAAGTGGACTTAGAGCACTGATAATTACCACAGAGAATCATCTAGATTGGGTGAAAAAATATTTGCCGAGATTTCAGAAAACCAGTAGTTTTTTGGAAGCTTGGCACATCTTTGAAATGAAAGTGTCTTTCGGCAGTCTCTGTTGGGGTAATTCAAGAAAAAAAAAAACCCTAGAGATAGAACTTAGAACTACTTTATTTTTTCAAGTTTCAAGGAGCTAGCACAAACCGTGTTTGATTCAGAGTTCCAAACACATCTATCTATATGGGAGAAAACAGAGTGAAACTTAAAAATTCAAAGTGTTACTGGAAACAAACGCTTCAAGCAAGGAGAATGAAAATTGGGCAGCTAAGTGGACTTATTGAACTCATCATTACCACAGAGAATCATGAAGATTGGGTAAAAAAAAAAATTTGCCGAGATTTCAGAAAACCAATAGTTTTTTGGAAGCTTGGGACACATTTGAAATGAAAGTATCTTTTGGTAGTCTCTGCTTGGGGTAATTCAAGAGGAAACAAACCACAAAGACAGAACTTACAACTACTTTATTTTGTCAAGTTTCAAGGAGCTAGCAAAAACCGTGTTTGATTTAGACTTCCAAACACATCTATCTATATAGGAGGAAATAGAGTGAAAGATAAAAATTCTAAGTGTTACTGGAAACGAACGCTTCAAGCAAGAAGAGTAAAAATTGGGCAGCTAAGTGGACTTAGTAACTGATCATTACCACAGAGAATCATCTAGATTGTGTGAAAAAATATTTGCCGAGATTTCAGAAAACCAGTAGTTTTTTGGAAGCTTGGCACACCTTTGCAATGAAAGTGTCTTTCGGCAGTCTCTCTTCGGGTACTTCAAGAAAAAAGAAACCATAGAGATAGAACTTAGAACTACTTTATTTTTTCATGTTTCAAGGAGCTAGCACAAACCGTGTTGATTTAGAGTTCCAAACACACCTATCTATATAGGAGAAAACAGAGTGAAACTTAAAAATTCAAAGTGTTACTGGAAACAAACGCTTCAAGCAAGGAGAATGAAAATTGGTCAGCTAAGTGGACTTATTGACCTCATCATTAGCACAGAGAATCATGAAGATTGGTTAAAAAAAAAAATTTGCTGAGATTTCAGAAAACCAGTAGTTTTTTGGAAGCTTGGCACACCTTTGAAATGAAAGTGTCTTTCGGCAGTCTCTGCTTGGGGTAATTCAAGGGGAAACAAACCACAAAGACAGAACTTAGAACTACTTTATTTTGTCAAGTTTCAAGGAGCTAGCACAAACCGTGTTTGATTTAGACTTCCAAACACATCTATCTATATAGGAGGAAATAGAGTGAAACCTAAAAATTCTTCGTGTTACTGGAAACGAACGCTTTAAGCAAGAAGAGTGAAAATTGGGCAGCTAAGTGGACTTAGTGAATTTATCATTACCACAGAGAATCATCTAGATTGGGTGAAAAAATATTTGTCCAGATTTCATAATACCAGTATTTTCTGGAAGCTTGGCACTCCTTTGAAATGAAAGTGTCTTTCGGCAGTCTCTCTTGCGGTACTTCAAGAAAAAAGAAACCATAGAGATAGAACTTAGTAATACTTTATTTTGTCAAGTTTCAAGGAGCTAGCACAAACCGTGTTTGATTTAGAGTTCTGAACACATCTATCTATATGGGAGAAAACAGAGTGAAACGTAAAAACTCAAAATGTTACTTGTAAGGAACGCTTCATTCTAGAAGAGTGAATATTGAGCAGCTAAGTGGACTTAGTGAACTGATCATTACCACAAGAAACATCAAGATCGGATAAAAAAATATTTGCCGACTATTCAGAAAACCAGTAGTTTTTTGGAAGCTTGGCACACATTTCCAATGAAAGTGTCTTACGCAGTCTGTGCTTGTGGCTACTTCAAGAGGAAACAAACCATAGAGACGGAACTTAGAACTACTTTATTTTGTGAAGTTTAAAGAAGCTAGCACAAACCGTGTTTGATTTAGAGTTCCAAACACATCTATCTATATAGGCGAAAACAGAGTGAAACCTAAAAATTCAAAGTGTCACTGGAAACGAACCCTTCAATCAAGGAGAATGAAAATTGGGCAGCTAAGTGGACTTATTGAATTGATCATTACCACAGAGAATCATGAAGATTGGGTAAAAACAAAAATTTGCTGAGATTTCAGAAAACCAATAGATTTTGGAAGCATGGCCCACCTTTGAAATGAAAGTGTCTTTCGGCAGTCTCTGCTTGGGGTAATTCAAGAGGAAACAAACCACAAAGACAGAACTTACAACTACTTTTTTTTGTGAAGTTTCAAAAAGCTAGCAAAAACCGTGTTTGATTTAGATGTCCAAACACAACTATCTATATAGGAGGAAATAGATTGAAACCTAAAAATTCTAAGTGTTACTGGAAATGAACGCTTCAAGCAAGAAGAGTGAAAATTTTGCAGCTAAGTGGACTTAGTAACTGATCATTACCACAGAGAATCATCTAGATTGGGTGAAAAAATATTTGCCGATTTTTCAGAAAACCAGTAGTTTTTTGGAATCTTGGCACCCCTTTGCAATGAAAATGTCTTTCGGCAGTCTCTCTTCAGGTACTTCAAGAAAAAAGAAACCATGGAGATAGAACTTAGGACTACTTTATTTTTTCAAGTTTCAAGGAGCTAGCACAAACCGTGTTGATTTAGAGTTCCAAACACACCTATCTATATGGGAGAAAACAGAGTGAAACGTAAAAACTCAAACTGTTACTGGTAACGAACGCTTCATCCTAGAAGAGTGAATATTGGGCAGCTAAGTGGACTTAGTGAACTGATCATTACCACAAGAATCATCAGGATCGGATGAAAAAAAATTTGCCGACTATTCAGATAACCAGTAGTTTTTTGGAAGCTTGGCACACCTTTCCAATGAAAGTGTCTTACGCACTCTCTGCTTGTGGCTACTTCAAGAGGAAACAAACCACAGAGACAGAACTTAGAACTACTTTATTTTGTGAAGTTTCAAAATGCTACCACAAATCGTGTTTGATTTAGAGTTCCAAACACATCTATCTATATAGGAGAAAACAGAGTGAAACCTAAAAATTCAAAGTGTCACTGGAAACGAACGCTTCAAGCAAGAAGAATGAAAATTGGGCAGGTAAGTGGACTTATTGAATTGATCATTACCACAGAGAATCATGAAGATTGGGTGAAAAAAAATTTGCCGAGATTTCAGAAATCCAGCAGTTTTTTGGAAGCTTGGCACACCTTTGAAATGAAAGTGTCTTTCCGGAGTCTCTGCTTGGGGTAATTCAAGAGGAAAATAACCACAAAGACAGAACTTAGAACTACTTTATTTTGTCAAGTTTCAAGGAGCTAGCACAAACCGTGTTTGATTTAGACTTCCAAACACATCTATCTATATAGGAGGAAATAGAGTGAAACATAAAAATTCGAAGTGTTACTGGAAACGAACGCTTCAAGCAAGAAGAGTGAAAATTGGGCATCTAAGAGGACTTAGTGAACTGATCATTACCACAGAGAATCACCTAGATTGGGTGAAAAAATATTTGCCGAGATTTCAGAAATCCAGCAGTTTTTTGGAAGCTTGGCACACCTTTGAAAGGAAAGTGTCTTTCGGCAGTCTCTGTTGGGGTACTTCAAGAGGAAACAAACCATAGAGATAGAACTTAGAACTAATTTATTTTGTCAAGGTTCAAGGAGCTAGCACAAACCGTGTTTGATTCAGAGTTCCAAACACATCTATCTATATGGGAGAAAACAGAGTGAAACGTAAAAACTCAAACTGTTACTGGTAACGAACTCTTCATCCTAGAAGAGTGAATATTGGGCAGCCAAGTGGACTTAGTGAACTGATCATTACCACAAGAATCATCAGGATCGAATGAAAAAATATTTGCCGACTATTTAGAAAACCAGTAGTTTTTGGACGCTTGGCACACCTTTCCAATGAAAGTGTCTTACGCAGTCTCTGCTTGTGGCTACTTCAAAGGAAACAAACCATAGAGACAGAACTTAGAAGTACTTTATTTTGTGAAGATTCAAATGCTAGCACAAACCGTGTTTGATTTAGAGTTCCAAACACATCTATCTATATAGTAGAAAACAGAGTGAAACCTAAAAATTCAAAGTGTCACTGGAAACGAACGCTTCAAGCAAGAAGAATGAAATTTGGGCAGCTAAGTGGACTTATTGAATTGATCATTACCACAGATAATCATGAAGACTGGGTGAAAAAAAATTTGCCGAGATTTCAGAAAACCAGTACTTTTTTGGAAGCTTGGCACACCTTTGAAATGAAAGTGTCTTTCGGCAGTCTCTGCTTGGGATAATTCAAGAGGAAACAAACCCCAAAGACAGGACTTAGAAATACTTTATTTTGTCAAGTTTCAAGGAGCTAGCACAAACCGTTTTTGATTCAGAGTTCCAAACACCTCTATCTATATGGGAGAAAACAGAGTGAAACGTAAAACTCAAACTGCTACTGGTAACGAATGCTTCATTTTAGAAGAATGAATATTGGGCAGCAAAGTGGACTTAGTGAACTGATCATTACCACAAGAATCATCAGGATCGGATGAAAAAATATTTGCCGACTATTCAGAAAACCAGTAGTTTTTTGGAAGCTTGGCACACCTTTCCAATGAAAGTGTCTTACGCAGTCTCTGCTTGTGCCTACTTCAAAGGAAACAAACCATGGAGACAGAACTTAGAACTACTTTAATTTGTGAAGTTTCAAAAGCTAGCTCAAACCGTGTTTGATTTAGACTTCCAAACACATCTATCTATATAGGAGAAAACAGAGTGAAACCTAAAAATTCAAAGTGTCACTGGAAACGAACGCTTCAAGCAAGAAGAATGAAAATTGGGCAGCTAAGTGGACTTATTGAATTGATCATTACCACAGAGAATCTTGAAGATTGGGTGAAAAAAAATTTGCCGAGATTTCAGAAAACCAGTCCTTTTTTGGTAGCTGGGCACACCTTTAAAATGAAAGTGTCTTTCGGCAGTCTCTGCTTGGGGTAATTCAAGAGGAAACAAACCACAAAGACAGAACTTAGAACTACTTAATTTAGTCACGTTTCAAGGAGCTAGCAGAAACCGTGTTTGATTTAGACTTCCAACCACATCTATCTATATAGGAGGAAACAGAGTGAAACCTAAAATTTCGAAGTGTTACGGGAAACGAACGCTTCAAGCAAGAAGATTGAAAATTGGGCAGCTAAGTGGACTTAGTGAACTGATCATTACCACAGAGAATCATCTAGATTGGGGGAAAACATATTTCCCAAGATGTCAGAAATCCAGCAGTTTTTTGGAAGCTTGGCACACCTTTGAAATGAAAGTATCTTTCGGCAGTCTCTGTTGGGGTACTTCTAGAGGAAACAAACCATAGAGATAGAACTTAAAACTACTTTATTTTGTCAAGTTTCAAGGAGCTAGCACAAACCGTGTTTGATTCAGAGTTCCAAACACAACTATCTATATGGGAGAAAGAAGAGTGAAACGTAAAAACTCAAACTGTTACTGGTATTGAACGCTTCATCCTAGAAGAGTGAATATTGGGCAGCTAAGAGGACTAAGTGAACTGATCATTACCACAAGAATCATCAGGATCGGATGAAAAAATTTGCCAACTATTCAGAAAACCAGTAGTTTTTTGAAATCTTGGCACACCTTCCAATGAAAGTGTCTTACACAGTCTCTGCTTGTGGCTACTTCAAGAGGAAACAAACCAAAGAGACAGAATTTAGAACTACTTTTTTTGTGAAGTTTCAAAAAGCTAGCACAAACCGTGTTTGATTTAGAGTTCCAAACACATCTATCTATATAGGAGAAAACAGAGTGAAACCTAAAAATTCAAAGTGTCACTGGAAACGAACGCTTCAAGCAAGAGTAATGAAAATTGGGCAGCTAAGTGGACTTATTGAATTGATCATTACCACAGAGAATCATGAAGATTGGGTGAAAAAAAAATTTGCCGAGATTTCAGAAAACCAGTACTTTTTTGGAAGCTTGGCACACCTTTGAAATGAAAGTGTCTTTCGGCAGTCTCTGCTTATGGTAATTCAAGAGGAAAAAAACCACAAAGACAGAACTTAGAACTACTTTATTTTGTCAAGTTTCAAGGAGCTAGAACAAACCCTGTTTGATTTAGACTTCCAACCACATCTATCTATATAGGAGGGAACAGAGTGAAACCTAAAAATTCGAAGTGTTACGCGAAACGAACGCTTCAAGCAAGAAGAGTGAAAATTGGGCAGATAAGCGGACTTGGTGAACTGATGATTACCAGAGAGAATCATCTAGATTGGGTGAAAAAATATTTGCCGAGATTTCAGAAATCCAGCAGTTTTTTGGAAGCTTGGCACACCTTTGAAAGGAAAGTGTCTTTCGGCAGTCTCAGTTGGGGTAATTCAAGAGGAAACAAACCATAGAGATAGAACTTAGAACTACTTTATTTTGTCAAGTTTCAAGGAGCTAGCACAAACCGTGTTTGATTCAGAGTTCCAAACACATCTATCTATATGGGAGAAAACAGAGTGAAACGTAAAACCTCAAACTGTTACTGGTAACGAACGCTTCATCCTAGAAGAGTGAATATTGGGCAGCTAAGTGGACTTAGTGAACTGATCATTACCACAAGAATCATCAGGATCCGATGAAAAAATATTTGCCGACTATTCAGAAAACCAGAAGTTTTTTTGAAGCTTGTCACACCTTTCCAATGAAAGTGTCTTACGCAGTCTCTGCTTCTGGCTAATACAAGGGGAAACAAAAAATAGAGACAGAACTTAGAACTACTTTATTTTGTGAAGTTTCAAAAAGCTAGCACAAACCATGTTTGATTTAGAGTTCCAAACACATCTATCTATATAGGAGAAAACAGAGTGATCCTAGAAATTCAAAGTGTCACTGGAAACGAATGCTTCATGCAAGAAGAATGAAAATTGGGCAACTAAGTGGACTTATTGAAATGATCATTACCACAGAGAATCATGAAGATTGTGTGAAAAAAAATTTGCTGAGATTTCAGAAAACCAGTACTTTTTTGGAAGCTTGACACACCTTTGAAATGAAAGTGTCTTTTGGCAGTCTCTGCTTGTGGAAATTCAAGAGGAAAGAAACCACAAAAACAGAACTTAGAACTACTTTATTTTGTCAAGTTTCAAGGAGCTAGCACAATCCGTGTTTGATTTACACTTCCAACCACATCTATCCATATAGGAGGAAACAGAGTGAAACCTAAAAATTCGAAGTGTCACTGGAAACCAACGCTTCAAGCAAGAAGAGTGAAAATTGGGCAGCTAAGTGGACTTGGTGAACTGATCATTACCACAGAGACTCATCTAGATTGGGTGAAAAAATATTTGCCGAGATTTCAGAAATCCAGCAGTTTTTTGAAAGCTTGGCACACCTTTGAAATAAAAGTGTCTTTCGGCAGTCTCTGTTGGGGTACTTCAAGAGGAAACAAACCATAGAGATAGAACATAGAAATACTTTATTTTCTCAAGTTTCAAGGAGCTACCACATACCGTGTTTGATTCAGAGTTCCAAACACATCTATCTATATGGGAGAAAACAGAGTGAAACGTAAAAACTCAAACTGTTACTGGTAATGAACGCTTCATCATAGAAGAGTGAATATTGGGCAGCTAAGTGGACTTAGTGAATTGATCATTACCACAGAGAATCATGAACATTGGGTGAACAAAAATTTGCCAAGATTTCAGAAAAACAGTACTTTTTTGGAAGCTTGGTACACCTTTGAAATGAAAGTGTATTTCGGCAGTCTCTGTTGGGGTACTTCAAGAGGAAACAAACCATAGAGATAGAACATAGAACTACATTATTTTGTCAAGTTTCAAGGAGCTAGCACATACCGTGTTTGATTCAGAGTTCCAAACACATCTATCTATATGGGAGAAAAGAGAGTGAAATGTAAAAACTCAAACTGTTATGCGAACGAACGCTTCAACCTAGAAGAGTGAATATTGGGCAGCTAATTGGACTTAGTGTACTGATCATTACCACAAGAATCATCAGGATCCGATGAAAAAATATTTGCCGACTATTCAGAAAACCAGTAGTTTTTGGGAAGCTTGGCACACCTTTCCAATGAAAGTGTCTTACGCAGTCTCTGCTTGTGGCTACTGCAAAGGAAACAAACCATAGAGACATAACTTAGAACTACTTTATTTTGTGAAGTTTCAAAAAGCTAGCACAAACCGTGTTTTATTTAGAGTTCCAAACACATCTATCTATATAGGAGAAAACAGAGTGAAACCTAAAAATTCAAAGTGTCACTGGAAACGAACGCGTCAAGCAAGAAGAATGAAAATTGGGCAGCTAGGTGGACTTATTGAATTGATCATTACCACAGAGAATCATGAAGATTGGGTGAAAAAAATTTGCGGAGATTTCAGAAAACCAGTACGTTTTTGGAAGCTTTGCACACCTTTGAAATGAAAGTGTCTTTCGGCAGTCTCTGCTTGGCATAATTCAAAAGGAAACAAACCACAAAGACAGAACTTTGAACTACTTTGTCAAGTTTCATGGAGCTAGCACAAACCGTGTTTGATTTAGACTTCCAAACACATCTATCTATATAGGAGGAAATATAGTGAAACCTAAAAATTCGAAGTGTTACTGGAAACAAACGCTTCAAGCAAGAAGGGTGAAAATTGTGCAGCTAAGTGGACTTAGTGAACTGATCATTACCACAGAGAATCACCTAGATTGGGTGAAAAAATATTTGCCGAGATATCAGAAATCCAGCAGTTTTTTGGAAGCTTGGCACACCTTTGAAATAAAAGTGTCTTTCAGCAGTCTCTGTTGGGGTACTTCAAGAGGAAAGAAACCATAGAGATAGAACATAGAACTACTTTATTTTGTCAAGTTTCAAGGAGCTAGCACATACCGTGTTTGATTCAGAGTTCCAAACACATCTATCTATATGGGAGAAAACAGAGTGAAACATTAAAACTCAAACTGTTACTGGTAACGAACGCTTCATCCTAGAAGAGTGAATATTGGGCAGCTAAGTGGACTTAGTGAAATGATCATTACAACAAGAATCATCAGGATCGGATGAAAAAATATTTGCCGACTATTCAGAAAACCAGTAGTTTTTTGGAAGCTTGGCACACCTTTGAAATGAAAGTGTCTTACTCGGTCTCTGCTTTTGCCTACTTCAAGAGGAAACAAACCATAGAGACAGAACTTAGAACTACATTATTTTGTGAAGTTTCAAAAAGCTAGCACAAACCGTGTTTGACTTAGAGTTCAAAACACATCTATCTATATAGGAGAAAAGAGAGTGAAACGTAAAAACTCAAACTGTTACTGGTAACGAACGCTTCATCCTAGAAGAATGAATATTGGGCAGCTAAGTGGACTTAGTGAACTGATCATTTCCACAGAGACTCATCTAGATTCGGTGAAAAAATATTTGCCGAGATTTCAGAAATCCAGCAGTCTTTGGAAGCTTGGCACACCTTTGAAATGAAAGTGTCTTTCGGCAGTCTCTGTTGGGGTACTTCAAGAGGAAACAAACCATAGAGATAGAACTTAGAACTACTTTATTTTGTCAAGTTTCAAGGAGCTAGCACAAACCGTGTTTGATTCAGAGTTCCAAACACATCGATCTATATGGGAGAAAACAGAGTGAAACGTAAAAACTCAAACTGTTACTGGTAACGAACGCTTCATCCGAGAAGAGTGAATATTGGGCAGCTAAGTGGACTTAGTGAACTGATCATTACCACAAGAATCATCAGGATCGGATGAAAAAATATTTGCCGACTATTCAGAAAACCTGTAGATCTTTGGAAGCTTGGCACACCTTTCCAATGAAAGTGTCTTACGCAGTCTCTGCTTGTGGCTACTTCAAAGGAAACAAACCTTACAGACATTACTTAGAACTACTTTATTTTGTGAAGTTTCAAAAAGCTAGCACAAACCGTGTTTGATTTAGAGTTCCAAACACATCTATCTATATAGGAGAAAACAGAGTGAAACCTAAAAATTCAAAGTGTCACTGGAAACGAACGCGTCAAGCAAGAAGAATGAAAATTGGGCAGCTAAGTGGACTTATTGAATTGATCATTACCACACAGAATCATGAAGATTGAGTGAAAAAAATTTGCCGAGATTTCAGAAAACCAGTACTTTTTTGTAAGCTTTGCACACCTTTGAAATGAGAGTGTCTTTCGGCAGTCTCTGCTTGGCATAATTCAAAAGGAAACAAACCACAAAGACAGAACTTAGAACTACTTTGTCAAGTTTCATGGAGCTAGCACAAACCGTGTTTGATTTAGACTTCCAATCACATTTATCTATATAGGAGGAAACAGAGTGAAACCTAAAAATTCGAAGTGTTACTGGAAACGAACACTTCAAGCTGGAAGAGTGAAAATTGGGCAGCTAAGTGGACTTAGTGAACTGATCATTACCACAGATACTCATCTAGATTGGGTGAAAAAATATTTGCCGAGATTTCAGAAATCCAGCAGTCTTTGGAAGCTTGGCACACCTTTGAAATGAAAGTGTCTTTCAGCAGTCTCTGTTGGGGTACTTCAGGAGGAAACAAACCATAGAGATAGAACTTAGAACTACTTTATTTTGTCATGTTTCAAGGAGCTAGCACAAACCGTGTTTGATTCAGAGTTCCAAACACATCGATCTATATGGGAGAAAACAGAGTGAAACGTAAAACTCAAACTGTTACTGGTAACGAACGCTTCATCCTAGAAGAGTGAATATTGGGCAGCTAAGTGGACTTTGTGAACTGATCATTACCACAAGAATCATCAGGATCGGATGAAAAAATATTTGCCGACTATTCAGAAAACCAGTAGATCTTTGGAAGCTTGGCCCACCTTTCCAATGAAAGTGTCTTACGCAGTCTCTGCTTGTGGCTACTTCAAGAGGAAACAAACCATAGAGACAGAACTTAGAACTACTTTATTTTGTGAAGTTTCAAAAAGCTAGCACAAACCGTGTTTGATTTAGACTTCCAAACACATCTATCTATATAGGAGAAAACAGAGTGAAACCTAAAAATTCAAAGTGTCACTGGAAACGAACGCTTCAAGCAAGAAGAATGAAAATTGGGCAGCTAAGTGGAATTATTGAATTGATCATTACCACAGAAAATCATGAAGATTGGTTAAAAAAAAATTTACCGAGATTTCAGAAAACCAGTACTTTTTTGGAAGCTTTGCACACCTTTGAAATAAAAGTGTCTTTAGGCAATCTCTGCTTGGGTAATTCAAGAGGAAACAAACCACAAAGACAGAACTTAGAAAAACTTTATTTTGTCAAGTTTCAAAGAGCTAGCAAAAACCGTGTTTGATAAAGACTTCCAATCACATCTATCTATATAGGAGGAAACAGAGTGAAACCTAAAAATTCTAAGTGTTACTGGAAACGAACGCTTCAAGCAAGAAAGAGTGAAAATTGGGCAGCTAAGTGGACTTAGTGAACTGATCATTACCACAGAGACTCATCTAGATTGGGTGAAAAAATATTTGCCGAGATTTCAGAAATCCAGCAGTTTTTTGGAAGCTTGGCACACCTTTGAAATAAAAGTGTCTTTCGGCAGTCTCTGTTGGGGTACGTCAAGAGGAAACAAACCAAAGAGATAGAACATAGAACTACTTTATTTTCTCAAGTTTCAAGGAGCTAGCACATACCGTGTTTGATTCAGAGTTCCAAACACATCTATCTATATGGGAGAAAACAGAGTGAAACGTAAAAACTCAAACTGTTACTGGTAATGAACGCTTCATCATAGAAGAGTGAATATTGGGCAGCTAAGTGGACTTAGTGAATTGATCATTACCACAGAGAATCATGAAAATTGGGTGAACAAAAATTTGCCGAGATTTCAGAAAACCAGTACTTTTTTGGAAGCTTGGCACACCTTTGAAATGAAAGTGTCTTTCGGCAGTCTCTGTTGGGGTACTTCAAGAGGAAACAAAACATTGACATAGAACTTAGAACTACTTTATTTTGTCAAGTTTCAAGGAACTAGCACAAACCGTTGTTTGATTCAGAGTTCCAAACACATCTATCTATATGGGAGTAAACAGAGTGAAAAGTAAATACTCAAACTGTTACCGGTAACGAACGCTTCATCCTAGAAGAGTGAATATTGGGCAGCTAAGTGGACTTAGTGAACTGATCATTACCACAAGAATCATCAGGATCTGATGAAAAAATATTTGCCGACTATTCAGAAAACCAGTAGTTTTTTGGAAGCTTGGCACACCTTTCCAATAAAAGTGTCTTACGCAGTCTCTGCTTGTGGCTACTTCAAGATGAAACAAACCATAGAGACAGAACTTAGAACTACTTTATTTTGTGAAGTTTCAAAAAGCTAGCACAAACCGTGTTTGATTTAGAGTTCCAAACACATCTATCTATGTCGCTACTTCTTGCCCGCAAGGAAGACGCAACTCAGGAATCTTCTTTCAGCAGTTTATTCAGGCCCTTGATATTTCTTCTAATTCCCCATCGGATGCCCCTCCCAGCCTTAATAAAGCATCCCAATCCTTAATGCGAAGCTGCCACGTGGAACTTTCTCACAGGGTGCTGAGAAACCATGCACCAACTCTCCCAAACACGGAGTTGTTTGTTACAGACCTCAGTGGAGCCAGCGCCATCTTGCAATGGTGACCATAATCTGCAGAAATGGCTCACCACAGTTCCCCCCTTCTGTTTTCTGAAAACAATACAGGGGAGAGTAGAGGTCCTATCCCACTGCGCAGAAGTGGCTGCATAGTATGGCTGAGTCCTAAGGAGGGCCCTTCCTCAGATCTGAAGCCATATTTGCCGACGCCTTTTTTCGTGGGGCAGGGCGTGGACATTAAACCCCCATGCAATAGGACATGCTCTCCTTGAGGTCCACTTCAAGGATCACTCAAGTGCAGTGCCTTGCCTCGCATCCTGTATCATGACGAAGGTGGACGAAGGGGGACAGCTGAGGCTGAACTGTGGCTGTACACACGACAAACGAGTTGACAGCACCCTGAAAGAAAGGCACGGACTTTAAGGCGATAGAGAAGCATTAGTGTGGAAACCCACCTGCGTGCAATGGCAGCAAGACCTGCAGAGTGCAAGGGCTTTCCAACACTAAGAGAATAACGAGGAAAGACATGCCAATCCCAGTGCAATGTTATAATAACTTGGGGTGCAACGACCATGTCAAAGACTTACTGTTTAAGCTGCGCAAGCCAGACTTGAGGTGAATTGCCATTTTCTAAAGCTGCAAGAGCTTGGATGATCATAGCCTTATCGTGAGCATTGCGGGCCTTGAGGCGACAGAGAAACCACAATCAGAGAAACATACCGAAGCAACACATTGCACCAAAAATGCTTACCCCCACCCACTCTTTAAAAAAGGAAAAAGCAGAAGATATCCAATCGGTGAATTGACCCAAAGTCACGGGATCAACACGAATGCTATTCAAGACAGCTATCTGGGTTAGTTGAAACTGGATCATGTCTTCCGCTTCCATGGACCAATTTCCAGCCAAATATTCGCCAATGATGCGGGAAGCATTCCTGGAATCATTAAATCTGACAGAGGTTATGCATAAATGTGCACGTTGGTCAACACAACCCAAAAGCACTAAGTCAGCCAATTCTTCTACCTGAGCTTGGAGTAAGTCTATTCTTTGGTTGGCAGCTAAAATCCCTGACAAAATATGTTGATTAATTGTATTTTGGGATTCAAGTATGGTGGAAGTTTGTTGGACAACTTGATTAATGGTGGCAGCAGTTTGTACTTGATTGGCCATAGCCACTCCGGCCGTAACCGCTGGAGCAGCAGATACCGCCATGGCTGTCACTATAGCCGCTGTGATTCCAAAATCTCTGCGGACTCTAAGTAGCTCAACAATAGGGAATTTATCAGGATCTGCAGTGACCGGGATTGGGACGAAAGTTGGAATTTTCATAATCACTGCTACAGTCCAGGAACCATTCCAACACTCAGATAAGAGACAGGTAGTATGAGAACAATCCAGCATCCCTGATGAGGTGGCCTTAGCCAAAAGGAATAAGAAGGGGGATTGGACACAGACCATTGCAGGAGGCAATGTGGCATTATACAACAGAGAGTTGAATGAAACAGATGTAAGTCTATTACCTTGTTCACTTTCCCTAATAGTACCAGAAATATTAGCCAGCCAACTTTTGGCTCCTACCAACTGAGCCAGTGCAGAAATATCGGCTGAAGCCCCCTTTTCATTGGAAATCAGCCATTGAAACAGGAGCAACCTACTCCTGTAGAGGAGTTGGCACTATTGTTAAAGTTATAAACATACCTATTAAGAGAGGGGGAAAGGGAGAAACCTTTAGTAACTTGATGTTTCTCCCAAGAATGATCCTGACAAGGTGTAAATGTTGGGGGGAAACCAGATTAGGGGAACAGTAAGGAGAGGCCTTGAAATGAGTGGCATTATAAATACTACTAGAAGAAGGAGGCACTGGGGTTAGTGCCTCAGAGATAATAGCCAGGTAGTTATGTTAAGAGCAGAGCTGCTGTTTGAGGGGGTCTCTGAGCCTGAATGCTTCCGCGAAGCTACCTTGCTCAATACAGCACTGATAATGCTTCCTGAGACCTGATTGGACCGCAATGGCTCCTCCCAGTTAGTCAAATTTTTGGTCTTAAGGCTAATGCAATTAGCGTTTCTAAGGCTGAACAAAAAACTCCTGTGAGATTAACTTGAGATTGATTAAAAATTCTCTCCATGTCCCCTCTAGGAGAGGCACAGGGAGTAGACATCTCACATGAGGTAGAAAAAAGAGTGGGGAGGACACTAGAATTACCATGAACCGGCATCGGCATTGGGCCAGGCCCCGTGTCACTGCCCACCACCGCATTGGTGTCGCCTGTGCCAGCGGCACCAGCACCAGAGCAGAGCACTTAGCAGAATGAAGATCCTCATCACAGGATTGTTGTGGTATCTCTTGTTGCTGGTCAGCTGATGTCGAGATTCTTCTTGTCAAGCATTCAGGGACCCACAACAGTTCCGTACGATCCTGGGGAAAAACACATACAGATCCTCGTGCCCATGTCAGCACGGGGTCAGGGCCGTACCATTGGCCCGTAAGAACATCCTTCCACTTAACATAGCCAATCACAGAGGGCTGAGGGGACACATGCCTATAGGCTGCAGAGCGACCATGAATATCCAAATTCAAAAAAATTAATGGTAAAGAGAGCTAAGGACAGGCGTTCTTTAGGAGTGTGTTCAGCTCCTTTCCCCCTTTTTGTTTTTGTAAAGTTTCCTTTAAGGTGCGATGAGCACGCTCAACAATGCCTTGTCCTTGAGGATTATAAGGCAAACCATGAGTAAGTTGCACTCCCATAGTAGAACAAGTAGCTGTAAATTGTCTGCCAGTGTAAGCAGGTCCATTATCCGTCTTAAGGGATGCAGGTGCACCCCATGCTGCCCATGCCTCTAAACAGTGAGTAATGACATTACGTGCCTTTTCTCCTGATAAAGCAGAAGCATGGATAATTCCAGAGCACGTATCAACGGAAACATGCACATACTTAAGGTTACCAAAGTCAGGTATATGTGTCACATCCATTTGCCAAACAATCAATGGCTTCAATCCCCGTGGGTTTATTCCATAATTAGGGGGATGAAGAAATGTGACATAATGGGGACATTGTAATACTATCTTCCGAGCATCCGCTCTTGAAATGGAAAAACGCCTGTGCAGCGTTAATGCATTAACATGGAAGTTTTGGTGTAACAACTTAGCCCCCACTAAGGAGGAAGCCAAGCATATCAATTGACCTCTAGTGGCTAAGTCCGCACAGGCATTACCCTGTGATAACGGACCAGGAAGAGAGGTGTGAGCCCTGATGTGCATTGGATAAAAAGAAGCAGTGCGGGTAGAGATAAGCTGTTGAAGCTGAGTAAAGTAAACAGACACATTGTGGGCATCACTAATAGTTCCCATGGCCTCCAGGACTTTTAGTGCTTGTACCACATAGCTGGAGTCCGAAATAAGGATTAAAAGGAAAAGAACACTGTTTAAAAACTTCAATAACATTTGTAGTTCTACCCATTGTGGATTTCCAGGAGCAAATTGATGCTGGATAGGGAGAGAGTCATTAATTACATAAGCTCCCATTCCAGACTTGGAACCATCAATAAAAATGTTAACAGCCCCCTCTATGTTTGGGCATGGAAAGCTCTCCTCGAAACACCCCCACCGTACGGCGGCGGGGTCCGGAGGATCTTTTTTTTTTGAGCTCCTGTTTATTTTTGTTCCCCTCTCCCATAGTTAGACTCCCTAGCTGCCGAGACAGTCTCCTGAGCTTCTCCTCCTCATCCTCCTCCTCTTCTGACCCACTTTTGCATGGGAGTGTGCGTAGTGTACTGAGATCTGGATACAAGCGTTTCCTCCCCCGTTTCTCACTCTGCACATTCCCTTCCTCCTGAAATATTTCACTCCATGCCAGAGACAATCGCCTCCTCCCCTGTTTCTCTCTCCGCACACTGCCATCCTCCTGAAATACGTCACTGCCTGCCATTTCTGATCTTTCTTCATGTAATTGCTCTAAAACTTCTTGTCCTTTAGTAAGTGCTTCCTGACATCTGCCATCTGCGAGGCAACTACGGATCATCTTCCAAAGGGGTATCACCCCACCCTCTAATATGCCCTGCTCAGAAGCAAACTCAAGATCTGTGCCTAACTTATCCCAGCTAGGTAGAGTAAAGCTGCCCGAGAACGGAAATCACGGTGCAGCAATATCTGTCTACTGTAAAATCTCTGTAAAGTACTACGTTTCACTTTTAGGCCCTTGGAACGTAACAGGTTATCTAGGGCCAGGAGAAGCGGACTTGAAGATACGGCACCCATGACACAACAAAAGACACACAAAAAACAAAAGTGAAAGTAAGAGCGAAAGTACACAGTGCAGCTGCAATAAGATGTAATGCTCTCTCTGGCTTTACAGAGGAGCTGCCGCTTTGATAGCGGGTCCCAATTACCCGGGACTAATCTCCGCTTTGATACCGGGTCCCAATTATTTAGGACTAATCTCCGCTTTGATAGCGGGTCCCAATTACCTGGGACTAATCTCCGCTTTGATAGCGGGTCCCAATTACCTGGGACTAATCTCCGCTTTGATAGCGGGGTGAATATCTGGGACTGATCTCCGCTTTGATAGCTGGTCCCACTTACCTAGGACTAACCGGTGCACCACCCCTGACTGCTGAAAGTTCTGGTTCCCGGTTTTCAGCACCACTTGTAGCGACCCCTTGCCCGCAAGGAAGACGCAACTCAGGAATCTTCTTTCAGCAGTTTTATTCAGGCCTTGATATTTCTTCTAATTCCCCGTCGGATGCCCTGCCCAGGCTTAATAAAGCATCCCAAGCCCCAGGCGAAGCTGCCACGTAGAACTTTCTCACAGGGTGCTGAGAAACCATGCACCAACTCTCCCAAACAAGGAGGTTGTTTGTTACAGACCACAGTGGAGCCAGCGCCATCTTGCAATGGCGACCATAATCTGCGAAAACGGCTCACCACATATCTATAAGGAGAAAACAGAGTGAAACCTAAAAATTCAAAGTGTCACTGGAAACGAACGCTTCAAGCAAGAAGAATGAAAATTGGGCAGCTAAGTGGACTTATTGAATTGATCATTACCGCACGAGAATCATGAAGATTGGGTGAAAAAAAATTAGCCGAGATTTCAGAAAACCAGTACTTTTTTGGAAGCTTGGCACACCTTTGAAATGAAAGTGTCTTTCGGCAGTCTCTGCTTGGGGTAATTCAAGAGGAAACAAACCACAAACACAGAACTTAGAACTACATTATTTGGTCAAGTTTCAAGGAGCTAGCACAAACCGTGTTTGATTTAGATTTCCAAACACATCTATCTATATAGGAGGAAATAGAGTGAAACCTAAAAATTCGAAGTGTTACTGGAAACGAATGCTTCAAGCAAGAAGAGTGAAAATTGGGCAGCTAAGTGGACTTAGTGAACTGATCATTACCACAGAGAATCATCTAGATTGGGTGAAAAAATATTTGCTAAGATTCCAGAAATCCAGTAGTTTTTTGGAAGCTTGGCACACCTTTGAAATGAAAGTGTCTTTCGGCAGTCTCTCTTGGGGTACTTCAAGAGGAAAAAAAACCATAGAGATAGAACTTAGAACTACTTTATTTTGTCAAGTTTCAAGGAGCTAGCACAAACCGTGTTTGATTCAGAATTCCAAACACATCTATCTATATGGGAGAAAACAGAGTGAAACGTAAAAACTCAAACTGTTACTGGTAACGAACGCTTCATCCTAGAACAGTGAATATTCGGCAGCTAAGTGGACTTAGTGAACTGATCATTACCACAAGAATCATCAGGATCAGATGAAAAAATATTTGCCGACTATTCAGAAAACCAGTAGTTTTTTGGAAGCTTGGCACACCTTTCCAATGAAAGTGTCTTACGCAGTCTCTGCTTGTGGGCTACTTCAAGAGGAAACAAACCATAGAGATAGAACTTAGAACTACTTTATTTTGTCAAGTTTCAAGGAGCTAGCACAAACCGTGTTTGATTCAGAGTTCCGAAGACATCTATCTATATTGGAGAAAACAGAGTGAAAACTAAAAATTCAAAGTGTCACTGGAAACGAACGCTTCAAGCAAGAAGAATGAAAATTGGGCAGCTAAGTGGACTTAGTGAATTGATCATTACCACAGAGAATCATGAAGATTGGGTGAAAAAAAATTTTTCCGAGATTTCAGAAAACCAGTTCTTTTTTGGAATCTTGGTACAACTTTGAAATGAAAGTGTCTTTCGGCAGTCTCTGTTGGGGTACTTCAAGAGGAAACAAACCATAGAGATAGAACTTAGAACTACTTTATTTTATCAAGTTTCATGGAGCTAGCACAAACCGTGTTTGATTCAGAGTTCCAAACACCTCTATCTATATGGGAGAAAACAGAGTGAAATGTAAAAACTCAAACTGTTACTGGTAACGAACGCTTCATCCTAGAAGAGTGAATATTGGGCAGCTAAGTTGACTTAGAGAACTGATCATTAAAACAAGAATCATCAGGATCGGATGAAAAAATATTTGCCGACTATTCAGAAAACCAGTAGTTTTTGGAAGCTTGGTACACCTTTCCAATGAAAGTGTCATACGCAGTCTCTGCTTGTGGCTACTTCAAGAGGAAACAAACCATAGAGACAGAACTCAGAACTACTTTATTTTGAGAAGATTCAAAAAGCTAGAACAAACCGTGTTTGACTTAGAGTTCCAAACACATCTATTTATATAGGAGAAAACAGAGTGAAACCTAAAAATTCAAAGTGTCACTGGAAAGGAACGCTTCAAGCAAGAAGAATGAAAATTGGGCAGCTAAATGGACTTATGGAATTGATCATTACCACATAGAATCAAGAAGATTGGGTGAAAAAAATTTTCTGAGATTTCAGAAAACCAGTATTTTTTGGAAGCTTGGCACACCTTTGAAATGAAAGTGTCTTTCGGCAGTCTCTGTTGGGGTACTTCAAGAGGAAACAAACAATAGAGATAGAACTTAGAACTACTTTATTTTGTCAAGTTTCAAGGAGCTAGCACAAACCGTGTTTGATTCAGAGTTCCAAACACATATATCTATA
The DNA here is from genome assembly GCF_048772815.1 of Callospermophilus lateralis. Taxonomy (NCBI): domain Eukaryota; kingdom Metazoa; phylum Chordata; class Mammalia; order Rodentia; family Sciuridae; genus Callospermophilus; species Callospermophilus lateralis. Next base: position 1,636,237 of record NW_027513563.1, read on the forward strand.
TGGGAGAAAACAGAGTGAAACGTAAAAACTCAAACTGTTACTGGTAACGATCCCTTCATCCTAGAAGAGTGAATATTGGGCAGCTAAGTGGACTTAGAGAACTGATCATTACTACAAGAATCATCAGGATCGGATGAAAAAATATTTGCCAACTATTCAGAAAACCAGTAGTTTTTTGGAAGCTTGGCACACCTTTCCAATGAAAGTGTCTTACGCAGTCTCTGCTTGTGGCTACTTCAAGAGGAAACAAACCATAGAGACAGAACTTAGAACTATTTATTTTGTGAAGATTCAAAAAGCTGGCACAAACCGTGTTTGATTTAGAGTTCCAAACACATCTATCTATATAGGAGAAAACAGAGTGAAACCTAAAAATTCAAAGTGTCACTGGAAACAAACGCTTCAAGCACGAAGAATGAAAATTGGGCAGATAAGTGGACTTATTCAGTTGATCATTACCACAGAGAATCATGAAGATTGAATGAAAAAATGTTTGCCGAGATTTCAGAAAACCAGTTCTTGTTTGGAAGCTTGGCACACCTTTGAAATGAAAGTGTCTTTCGGCAGTCTCTGTTGGGGTACTTCAAGAGGAAACAAACCATTGAGATAGAACTTAGAACTAATTTATTTTGTCAAGTTTCAAGGAGCTAGCACAAACCGTGTTTGATTTAGACTTCCAAACACATCTATCTATATAGGAGGAAATAGAGTGAAACCTAAAAATTCGAAGTGTTACTGGAAACGAACGCTTCAAGCAAGAAGAGTGAAAATTGGGCAGCTAAGTGGACGTAGTGAACTGATCATTACCACAGAGAATCACCTAGATTGGGTGAAAAAATATTTGCCGAGATTTCAGAAATCCAGCAGTTTTTTGGAAGCTTGGCACACCTTTGAAATAAAAGTGTCTTTCTGCAGTCTCTGTTGGGGTACTTCAAGAGGAAAAAACCATAGAGATAGAACATAGAACTACTTTATTTTGTCAAGTTTCAAGGAGCTAGCACATACCGTGTTTGATTCAGAGTTCCAAACACATCTATCAATAGGGGAGAAAACAGAGTGAAACGTAAAAACTCAAACTGTTACTGGTAACGAACGCTTCATCTTAAAAGAGTGTATATTGGGCAGCTAAGTGGACTTAGTGTCCTGATCATTACCACAAGAATCATCAGGATCGGATCAAAAAATATTTGCCGAATATTCAGAAAACCTGTAGTTTTTTGGAAGCTTGGCACACCTTTCCAATGAAAGTGTCTTACGCAGTCTCTGCTTGTGGCAACTTCAAGAGGAAACAAACCATAGAGATAGAACTTAGAACTACTTTATTTTGTCAAGTTTCAAGGAGGTAGCACAAACCGTGTTTGATTCAGAGTTCCAAAGACATCTATCTATATTGGAGAAAACAGAGTGAAACGTAAAAACCCAAACTGTTACTGGTAACGTACGCTTCATCCTAGAAGAGTGAATATTGGGCAGCTAAGTGGACTTAGTGAACTGATCATTAACACAAGAATCATCAGGATCGGATGAAAAAATATTTGCTGACTATTAAGAAAAACCAGTAGTTTTTTGGAAACTTGGCACACCTTTCCAATGAAAGTGTCTTACGCAGTCTCTGCTTGTGGCTACTTCAAGAGGAAACAAACCATAGAGTAGAACTCAGAACTACTTTATTTTGAGAAGATTCAAAAAGCTAGAACTAACCGTGTTTGACTTAGAGTTCCAAACACGTCTATCTATATAGGGGAAAACAGAGTGAAACCTAAAAATTCAAAGTGTCACTGGAAACGAACGCTTCAAGCAAGAAGAATGAAAATTCGGGCAGCTAAGTGCACTTATTGAATTGATCATTACCACAGAGAATCATGAAGATTGGGTGAAAAAATATTTGCCGAGATTTCAGAAATCCAGTAGTTTTTTGGAAGCTTGGCACACCTTTAAAATGAAAGTGTCTTTTGGCAGTCTCTGTGGGGTACTTCAAGAGGAAACAAACCATAGAGATAGAACTTAGAACTACGTTATTTTGTCAAGTTTCAAGGAGCTAGCACAAACTGTGTTTGATTCAGAGTTCCAAACACATCTATCTATATGGGAGAAAACAGAGTGAAAAGTAAAAACTCAAACTGTAACTGGTAACGAACGCTTCATCCTAGAAGAGTGAATATTGGGCAGCTAAGTGGACTTAGTGAACTGATCATTACCACAAGAATCATCAGTATTTGATGAAAAAATATATGCCGACTATTCAGAAAACCAGTAGATTTTTGGAAGCTTGGCACACCTTTCCAATGAAAGTGTCTTACGCAGTCTCTGCTTGTGCCTACTTCAAAGAAAACAAACCATAGAGACAGAACGTAGAACTACTTTATTTTGTGAAGTTTCAAAAAGCTAGCACAAACCGTGTTTGATTTACAGTTCCAAACACATCTATCTATATAGGAGAAAACAGAGTGAAACCTAAAAATTCAAAGTGTCACTGGAAACGAACGCTTCAAGCAAGAAGAATGAAAATTTGGCAGCTAAGTGGACTTATTGAATTGATCATTACCACAGAGAATCATGAAGATTGGGTGAAAAAAAATTTGCCGAGACTTCAGAAAACCAGTACTTTTTTGAAGCTTGGCATACCTTTGAAATGAAAGTGTCTTTTGGCAGTCTCTTCTTAGGGTAATTCAAGAGGAAACAAACAACAAAGACAGAACTTAGAACTACTTTATTTTTTCAAGTTTCAAGGAGCTAGCACAAACCGTGTTTTATTTAGAATTCCAACCACATCTATCTATATAGGAGGAAATAGAGTGAAACCTAAAAATTCGAAGTGTTACTGAAAACGAACGCTGCAAGCAAGAAGAGTGAAAATTGGGCAGCTAAGTGGACTTAGTGAACTGATCATTACCAAAAGAATCATCAGGATCGGATGAAAAAATATTTGCCGACTGTTCAGAAAAAAAGTAGTTTTTTGGAAGCTTGGCACACCTTTCCAATGAAAGTGTCTTATGCAGTCTCTGCTTGTGGCTACATCAAGAGGAAACAAACCATAGAGACAGAACTTAGAACTACTTTATTTTGTGAAGTTTCAAAAAGCTAGCACAAACCGTGTTTGATTTAGAGTTCCAAACACATCTATCTATATAGGAGAAAACAGAGTGAAACCTAAAAATTCAAAGTGTCACTGGAAACGAACGCTTCAAGCAAGAAGAATGAAAATTGGGCAGCTAAGTGGACTTATTGAATGATCATTACCACAGAGAATCATGAAGATTGGGTGAAAAAAAAATTGACGAGATTTCAGAAAACCAGTACTTTTTTGGAAGCTTGGCACACCTTTGAAATGAAAGTGTCTTTTGGCAGTCTCTGCTTGGGGTAATTCAAGAGAAAATAAACCACAAAGACAGAACGTAGACCTACTTTATTTTGTCATGTTTCAAAGAGCTAGCACAAACCGTGTTTGATTCAGAGTTCCAAACACATCTATTAATATAGGAGGAAATAGAGTGAAACCTAAAAATTCGAAGTGTTACTGAAATGAACGCTTCAAGCAAGAAGAGTGAAAATTGGGCAGCTACGTGGACTTAGTGAACTGATCATTACCACAGAGAATCATCTAGATTGGGTGAAAAAATATTTGCCGAGATTCCAGAAATGCAGTAGTTTTTTAGAACCTTGGCACACCTTTCAAATGAAAGTGCCTTTCGGCAGTCTCTGTTGGTGTACTTCAAGAGGAAACAAACCATAGAGATATAACTTAGAACTACTTTATTTTGTCAAGTTTCAAGGAGCTAGCACAAACCGTGTTTGATTCAGAGTTCCAAACACATCTATCTATATTGGAGTAAACAGAGACAAACGTAAAAACTCAAACTGTTACTGGTAAGAAACGCTTCATCCTAGAAGAGTGAATATTGGGCAGCTAAGTGGACTTAGTGAACTGATCATTACCACAAGAATCATCAAGATCGGATGAAAATATTTGCCGACTGTTCAGAAAACCAGTAATTTTTTGGAAGCTTGGCACACCTTTCCAATGAAAGTGTCTTACGCAGACTCTGCTTGTGGCTATTTCAAAGAAAACAAACCATAGAGACAGAACGTAGAACTACTTTATTTTGTGAAGTTTCAAAAAGCTAGCACAAACCATGTTTGACTTAGAGTTCCAAACACATCTATCTATATAGGAGAAAACAGAGTGAAACCTAAAAATTCAAAGTGTCAAAGGAAACGAACGCTTCAAGCAAGAAGAATAAAAATTGGGCAGCTAAGAGGACTTATTGAATTGATCATTAACACAGAGAATCATGAAGATTGGGTGAAAAAAAATTTGCCGATATTTCAGAAAACCAGTACTTTTTGGAAGCTTGGCACACCTTTGAAATGAAAGGGTCTTTCGTCAGTCTCTCCTTGGGGTAATTCAAGAGGAAACAAACCACAGAGACAGAACTTAGAACTACTTCATTTTGTCAAGATTCAAGGAGCTAGCACAAACCATGATTGATTTAGACTTCCAAACACATCTATCTATATAGGTGGAAATTGAGTGAAACCTAAAAATTCCAAGTGTTACTGGAAACGAACGCTTCAAGCAAGAAGAGTGAAAATTGGGCAGCTAAGTGGACTTAGTGAACTGATCATTACCACAGAGAATCATCTAGATTGGGTGAAAAAATATTTGCCGAGATTTCAGAAATCCAGTAGTTTTTTGGAAGCTTGGCACACCTTTGAAATGAAAGTGTCTTTTGGCAGTCTCTGTTTGGGGTACTTCAAGAGGAAAAAACCATAGAGATAGAACATAGAACTACTTTATTTTGTCAAGTTTCAAGGAGCTAGCACATACCGTGTTTGATTCAGAGTTCCAAACACATCTATCTATAGGGGAGAAAACAGAGTGAAACGTAAAAACTCAAACTGTTACTGGTAACGAACGCTTCATCTTAAAAGAGTGTATATTGGGCAGCTAAGTGGACTTAGTGTCCTGATCATTACCACAAGAATCATCAGGATCGGATCAAAAAATATTTGCCGAATATTCAGAAAACCTGTAGTTTTTTGGAAGCTTGGCACACCTTTCCAATGAAAGTGTCTTACGCAGTCTCTGCTTGTGGCAACTTCAAGAGGAAACAAACCATAGAGAGAACTTAGAACTACTTTATTTTGTCAAGTTTCAAGGAGGTAGCACAAACCGTGTTTGATTCAGAGTTCCAAAGACATCTATCTATATTGGAGAAAACAGAGTGAAACGTAAAAACTCAAACTGTTACTGGTAACGTACGCTTCATCCTAGAAGAGTGAATATTGGGCAGCTAAGTGGACTTAGTGAACTGATCATTACCACAAGAATCATCAGGATCCGATGAAAAAATATTTGCTGAGTATTCAGAAAACCAGTAGTTTTTTGGAAACTTGGCACACCTTTCCAATGAAAGTGTCTTACGCAGTCTCTGCTTGTGGCTACTTCAAGAGGAAACAAACCATAGAGTAGAACTCAGAACTACTTTATTTTGAGAAGATTCAAAAAGCTAGAACAAACCGTGTTTGACTTAGAGTTCCAAACATATCTATCTATATAGGGGAAAACAGAGTGAAACCTAAAAATTCAAAGTGTCACTGGAAACGAACGCTTCAAGCAAGAAGAATGAAAATTCGGGCAGCTAAGTGCACTTATTGAATTGATCATTACCACAGAGAATCATGAAGATTGGGTGAAAAAATATTTGCCGAGATTTCAGAAATCCAGTAGTTTTTTGGAAGCTTGGCACACCTTTGAAATGAAAGTGTCTTTTGGCAATCTCTGTTGGGGTACTTCAAGAGGAAACAAACCATAGAGATAGAACTTAGAACTACGTTATTTTGTCAAGTTTCAAGGAGCTAGCACAAACCGTGTTTGATTCAGAGTTCCAAACACATCTATCTATATGGGAGAAAACAGAGTGAAAAGTAAAAACTCAAACTGTAACTGGTAACGAACGCTTCATCCTAGAAGAGTGAATATTGGGCAGCTAAGTGGACTTAGTGAACTGATCATTACCACAAGAATCATCAGTATTTGATGAAAAAATATATGCCGACTATTCAGAAAACCAGTAGATTTTTGGAAGCTTGGCACACCTTTCCAATGAAAGTGTCTTACGCAGTCTCTGCTTGTGCCTACTTCAAAGAAAACAAACCATAGAGACAGAACGTAGAACTACTTTATTTTGTGAAGTTTCAAAAAGCTAGCACAAACCGTGTTTGATTTACAGTTCCAAACACATCTATCTATATAGGAGAAAACAGAGTGAAACCTAAAAATTCAAAGTGTCACTGGAAACGAACGCTTCAAGCAAGAAGAATGAATATTGGGCAGCTAAGTGGAGTTATTGAATTGATCATTACCACAGAGAATCATGAAGATTGGGTGAAAAAAAATTTGCCGAGACTTCAGAAAACCAGTACTTTTTTGGAAGCTTGGCATACCTTTGAAATGAAAGTGTCTTTTGGCAGTCTCTTCTTAGGGTAATTCAAGAGGAAACAAACAACAAAGACAGAACTTAGAACTACTTTATTTTTTCAAGTTTCAAGGAGCTAGCACAAACCGTGTTTTATTTAGAATTCCAACCACATCTATCTATATAGGAGGAAATAGAGTGAAACCTAAAAATTCGAAGTGTTACTGAAAACGAACGCTGCAAGCAAGAAGAGTGAAAATTGGGCAGCTAAGTGGACTTAGTGAACTGATCATTACCAAAAGAATCATCAGGATCGGATGAAAAAATATTTGCCGACTGTTCAGAAAAAAAGTAGTTTTTTGGAAGCTTGGCACACCTTTCCAATGAAAGTGTCTTATGCAGTCTCTGCTTGTGGCTACATCAAGAGGAAACAAACCATAGAGACAGAACTTAGAACTACTTTATTTTGTGAAGTTTCAAAAAGCTAGCACAAACCGTGTTTGATTTAGAGTTCCAAACACATCTATCTATATAGGAGAAAACAGAGTGAAACCTAAAAATTCAAAGTGTCACTGGAAACGAATGCTTCAAGCAAGAAGAATGAAAATTGGGCAGCTAAGTGGACTTATTGAATTGATCATTACCACAGAGAATCATGAAGATTGCGTGAAAAAAAATTTGCCGAGATTTCAGAAAACCAGTACTTTTTTGGAAGCTTGGCACACCTTTGAAATGAAAGTGTCTTTTGGCAGTCTCTGCTTGGGGTAATTCAAGAGAAAACAAACCACAAAGACAGAACGTAGACGTACTTTATTTTGTCATGTTTCAAAGAGCTAGCACAAACCGTGTTTGATTCAGAGTTCCAAACACATCTATTAATATAGGAGGAAATAGAGTGAAACCTAAAAATTCGAAGTGTTACTGAAAATGAACGCTTCAAGCAAGAAGAGTGAAAATTGGGCAGCTACGTGGACTTAGTGAACTGATCATTACCACAGAGAATCATCTAGATTGGGTGAAAAAATATTTGCCGAGATTCCAGAAATCCAGTAGTTTTTTAGAACCTTGGCACACCTTTCAAATGAAAGTGCCTTTTGGCAGTCTCTGTTGGTGTACTTCAAGAGGAAACAAACCATAGAGATATAACTTAGAACTACTTTATTTTGTCAAGTTTCAAGGAGCTCGCACAAACCGTGTTTGATTCCGAGTTCCAAACACATTGATCTATATGGGAGTAAACAGAGTGAAACGTAAAAACTCAAACTGTTACTGGTAACGAACACTTCATCCTAGAAGAGTGAATATTGGGCAGCTAAGTGGACTTAGTGAACTGATCATTACCACAAGAATCATCAGGATCGGATGAAAAAATATTTGCCGACTATTCAGAAAACCAGTAGTTTTTTGGAAGCTTGGCACACCTTTCCAATGAAAGTGTCTTACGCAGTCTCTGCTTGTGGCTACTTCAAGAGGAAACAAACCATAGAGACAGAACTTACAACTACTTTATTTTGTGAGGTTTCAAAAAGCTAGCATAAACCGTGTTTGATTTAGAGTTATAAACACATCTATCTATATAGGAGAAAAAAGAGTGAAACCTAAAAATTCAAAGTGTCACTGGAAACGAACGCTTCAAGCAAGAAGAGTGAAAATTGGGCAGCTAAGTGGACTTAGTGAACTGATCATTACCACAGAGAATCATCTAGATTGGGTGAAAAAATATTTGCCGAGATTTCAGAAATCCAGCAGTTTTTTGGAAGCTTGGCACACAGTTGAAATGTAAGTGTCTTTCGGCAGTCTCTGTTGGGGTACTTCAAGAGGAAACAAACCATGGAGATAGAACTTAGAACTACTTTATTTTGTCAAGTTTCACGGAGCTAGCACAAACCGTGTTTGATTCAGAGTTCCAAACACATCTATCTATATTGGAGAAAACAGAGACAAACGTAAAAACTCAAACTGTTACTGGTAACAAACGCTTCATCCTAGAAGAGTGAATATTGGGCAGCTAAGTGGACTTAGTGAACTGATCATTACCACAAGAATCATCAAGATCGGATGAAAATATTTGCCGACTGTTCAGAAAACCAGTAGTTTTTTGGAAGCTTGGCACACCTTTCCAATGAAAGTGTCTTACGCAGACTCTGCTTGTGGCTATTTCAAAGAAAACAAACCATAGAGACAGAACGTAGAACTACTTTATTTTGTGAAGTTTCAAAAAGCTAGCACAAACCGTGTTTGACTTAGAGTTCCAAACACATCTATCTATATAGGAGAAAACAGAGTGAAACCTAAAAATTCAAAGTGTCAAAGGAAACGAACGCTTCAAGCAAGAAGAATAAAAATTGGGCAGCTAAGAGGACTTATTGAATTGATCATTAACACAGAGAATCATGAAGATTGGGTGAAAAAAAATTTGCCGATATTTCAGAAAACCAGTACTTTTTGGAAGCTTGGCACACCTTTGAAATGAAAGGGTCTTTCGTCAGTCTCTCCTTGGGGTAATTCAAGAGGAAACAAACCACAGAGACAGAACTTAGAACTACTTCATTTTGTCAAGATTCAAGGAGCTAGCACAAACCATGATTGATTTAGACTTCCAAACACATCTATCTATATAGGTGGAAATTGAGTGAAACCTAAAAATTCCAAGTGTTACTGGAAACGAACGCTTCAAGCAAGAAGAGTGAAAATTGGGCAGCTAAGTGGACTTAGTGAACTGATCATTACCACAGAGAATCATCTAGATTGGGTGAAAAAATATTTGCCGAGATTTCAGAAATCCAGCAGTTTTTTGGAAGCTTGGCACACAGTTGAAATGTAAGTGTCTTTCGGCAGTCTCTGTTGGGGTACTTCAAGAGGAAACAAACCATGGAGATAGAACTTAGAACTACTTTATTTTGTCAAGTTTCACGGAGCTAGCACAAACCGTGTTTGATTCAGAGTTCCAAACACATCTATCTATATTGGAGAAAACAGAGACAAACGTAAAAACTCAAACTGTTACTGGTAACAAACGCTTCATCCTAGAAGAGTGAATATTGGGCAGCTAAGTGGACTTAGTGAACTGATCATTACCACAAGAATCATCAAGATCGGATGAAAATATTTGCCGACTGTTCAGAAAACCAGTAGTTTTTTGGAAGCTTGGCACACCTTTCCAATGAAAGTGTCTTACGCAGACTCTGCTTGTGGCTATTTCAAAGAAAACAAACCATAGAGACAGAACGTAGAACTACTTTATTTTGTGAAGTTTCAAAAAGCTAGCACAAACCGTGTTTGACTTAGAGTTCCAAACACATCTATCTATATAGGAGAAAACAGAGTGAAACCTAAAAATTCAAAGTGTCAAAGGAAACGAACGCTTCAAGCAAGAAGAATAAAAATTGGGCAGCTAAGAGGACTTATTGAATTGATCATTAACACAGA